>NW_026609143.1:0-40009 GCF_029499605.1 Hyla sarda | reverse complement strand
TGTCCTGTATATATATATATACACTGCTCCTTATATACAGCGTGTCCTGTATATATATATACACTGCTCCTTATATACAGCGTGTCCTATATATATATATACTGCTCCTTATATACAGCGTGTCCTATATATATATATATATACTGCTCCTTATATACAGCGTGTCCTGTGTATATATATACACTGCTCCTTATATACAGCGTGTCCTGTGTATATATATACTGCTCCTTATATACAGCGTGTCCTGTATATATATACTGCTCCTTATATACAGCGTGTCCTTTATATACTGCTCCTTATATACAGCGTGTCCTGTATATATATACACTGCTCCTTATATACAGCGTGTCCTGTATATATATACTGCTCCTTATATACAGCGTGTCCGATATATATATATATATATACTGCTCCTTATATACAGCGTGTCCTGTATATATATATATATATATATATATATATACTGCTCCTTATATATACAGCGTGTCCTATATATATATATACTGCTCCTTATATACAGCGTGTCCTGTATATATATATATATACTGCTCCTTATATATACATCGTGTCCTATATATATATATACTGCTCCTTATATACAGCGTGTCCTGTATATATATATATATACTGCTCCTTATATACAGCGTGTCCTGTATATATATGTATACTGCTCCTTATATACAGCGTGTCCTGTATATATATATATATATATACTGTTCCTTATATACAGGGTGTCCTGTATATATATATACTGCTCCTTATATACAGCATGTCCTGTGTATGTATATATATATATATATATATATATACTGCTCCTTATATACAGCGTGTCCTGTATATATATATATATACTGCTCCTTATATACAGCGTGTCCTGTATATATATATATACTGCTCCTTATATATACAGTGTGTCCTGTATATATATATACTGCTCCTTATGTATATACTGCTCCTTATATACAGCGTGTCCTGTATATATATATACTGCTCCTTATATACAGCGTGTCCTGTATATACTGCTCCTTATATACAGCGTGTCCTGTATATATATATATATATATATACTGCTCCTTATATACAGCGTGTCCTGTATAATATATATATATACTGCTCCTTATATACAGCGTGTCCTGTATATATATATACTGCTCCTTATATACAGCGTGTCCTGTATATATATATACACTGCTCCTTATATACAGCGTGTCCTGTATATATATATACACTGCTCCTTATATACAGCGTGTCCTGTATATATATATATATACTGCTCCTTATATACAGTGTGTCCTGTATATATATATACTGCTCCTTATATATACAGCGTGTCCTGTATATATATATACACTGCTCCTTATATACAGCGTGTCCTGTATATATATATACACTGCTCCTTATATACAGCGTGTCCTGTATATATATATATACTGCTCCTTATATACAGTGTGTCCTGTATATATATATACTGCTCCTTATATATATACTGCTCCTTATATACAGTGTGTCCTGTATATATATATATATATATACTGCTCCTTATGTATATACTGCTCTCTATATACAGCGTGTCCTGTATATATATATATATATATATATATATATATACTGCTCCTTATATACAGCGGTCCTGTATATATATATATATATATATATATACTGCTCCTTATATATACAGCGTGTCCTGTATATATATACTGCTCCTTATATACAGCGTGTCCTGTATATATATACTGCTCCTTATATACAGAGTGTCCTGTATATATATATATACTGCTCCTTATATACAGCGTGTCCTGTATATGTATATATATATATATACTGCTCCTTATATACAGCGTGTCCTGTATATATATATATATACTGCTCCTTATGTACAGCGTGTCCTGTATATATATATACTGCTCCTTATATATACAGCGTGTCCTGTATATATATATATATATATATATATATACTGCTCCTTATATACAGTGTGTCCTGTATATATATATATATATACTGCTCCTTATATACAGCGTGTCCTGTATATATAAATATATATACTGCTCCTTATATACAGCGTGTCCTGTATATATATATATACTGCTCCTTATATTCAGCGGTCCTGTATATATATATATACTGC
Source organism: Hyla sarda (assembly GCF_029499605.1). Taxonomy (NCBI): domain Eukaryota; kingdom Metazoa; phylum Chordata; class Amphibia; order Anura; family Hylidae; genus Hyla; species Hyla sarda. The sequence goes on along the minus strand of NW_026609143.1, from coordinate 37,881 downwards.
TCCTTATATATACAGCGTGTCCTGTATATATATATATATATATATATATACTGCTCCTTATATACAGCGTGTCCTGTATATATATATATATATACTGCTCCTTATATTCAGCGGTCCTGTATACATATATATATATATATACTGCTCCTTATATATACAGCGTGTCCTGTATATATATATACTGCTCCTTATGTATATACTGCTCCTTATATACAGTGTGTCCTGTATATATATATACTGCTCCTTATGTATATACTGCTCCTTATATACAGCGTGTCCTGTATATATACATATATATACTGCTCCTTATATACAGCGTGTCCTGTATATACATATATATATACTGCTCCTTATATACAGTGTGTCCTGTATATATATATACTGCTCCTTATATACAGCGTGTCCTTTATATATATATATATATATATATATATATATATATACTGCTCCTTATATACAGCGTGTCCTGTATATATATATATATATATACTGCTCCTGATATATACAGCGTGTCCTGTATATATATATATATATATATATATATATATATACTGCTCCTTATATACAGTGTGTCCTGTATATATATATATATATACTGCTCCTTATATACAGTGTGTCCTGTATATATATATACTGCTCCTTATATACAGCGTGTCCTGTATATATATATATACTGCTCCTTATGTATATACTGCTCCCTATATACAGCGTGTCCTGTATGTATATATATATATATATATATATACTGCTCCTTATATACAGCGGTCCTGTATATATATATACTGCTCCTTATATATACAGCGTGTCCTGTATATATATATATACTGCTCCTTATGTATATACTGCTCCTTATATACAGCGTGTCCTGTATATATATAAACTGCTCCTTATATACAGCGTGTCCTGTATATATATATATACTGCTCCTTATATACAGCGTGTCCTGTATATATATATATATATATATATATATAGATATACTGCTCCTTATATACAGCGTGTCCTGTATATATATATATACTGCTCCTTATATACAGCGTGTCCTGTATATATATATACTGCTCCTTATATATACAGCATGTCCTGTATATATATATACTGCTCCTTATATACAGTGTGTCCTGTATATATATATACTGCTCCTTATATACAGCGTGTCCTGTATATATAAATATATATACTGCTCCTTATATACAGTGTGTCCTGTATATATATATACTGCTCCTTATATACAGCGTGTCCTGTATATATAAATATATATACTGCTCCTTATATACAGTGTGTCCTGTATATATATATACTGCTCCTTATATACACCGTGTCCTGTATATATATATATACTGCTCCTTATATACAGCGTGTCCTGTATATACTGCTCCTTATGTATATACTGCTCCTTATATACAGCGTGTCTTGTATATATATATACACTGCTCCTTATATACAGCGTGTCCTGTGTATATATATACACTGCTCCTTATATACAGCGTGTCCTATATATATATATACTGCTCCTTATATACAGCGTGTCTTGTATATATATATATATATATATATATATATATATATACTGCTCCTTATATACAGCGTGTCTTGTATATATATATATATATATATATATATATATATACTGCTCCTTATATACAGCATGTCCTGTATATATATATACTGCTCCTTATATACAGCGTGTCCTGTATATATATACTGCTCCTTATATACAGCGTGTCCTGTATATATATATATATATATATCTATACTGCTCCTTATATACAGCGTGTCCTGTATATATATATATATATATACTGCTCCTTATATATACAGCGTGTCCTGTATATATATATATATATATATATATATACTGCTCCTTATATACAGCGTGTCCTGTATATATATATATATATATATATATATATACTGCTCCTTATATACAGCGTGTCCTGTATATATATATATATATACTGCTCCTTATATACAGCGTGTCCTATATATATATATATATACTGCTCCTTATATACAGTGTGTCCTGTAAATATATATATATACTGCTCCTTATATACAGCATGTCCTGTATATATATACTGCTCCTTATATACAGCATGTCCTGTATATATATACTGCTCCTTATATACAGCGTGTCCTGTATATACTGCTCCTTATATACATCGTGTCCTATATATATATATATACTGCTCCTTATATACAGCGTGTCCTGTATATATATATGTATATATATATATATATACTGCTCCTTATATACAGTGTGTCCTGTATATATATATTCTGCTCCTTATATACAATGTGTCCTGTATATATATATATATATATACTGCTCCTTATATACAGCGTGTCCTATATATATATATACTGCTCCTTATATACAGCGTGTCCTGTATATATATATACTGCTCCTTATATACAGCGTGTCCTGTATATATATATATATATATATTGCTTTTTATATACAGCGTGTCCTGTATATATATATACTGCTCCTTATATACAGCGTGTCCTATATATATATATACTGCTCCTTATATACAGCGTCTCCTTTATATACTGCTCCTTATATACAGCGTGTCCTGTATATATATACTGCTCCCTATATACAGCGTGTCCTGTATATATATACTGTTCCTTATATACAGCGTGTCCTGTATATATATATACTGCTCCCTATATACAGCGTGTCCTGTATATATATACTGCTCCTTATATACAGCGTGTCCTGTATATATATATACTGCTCCTTATATACAGCGTGTCCTGTATATATATATACTGTTCCTTATATACAGCATGTCCTGTATATATATATATATATATACTGCTCCTTATATACATCGTGTCCTGTATATATATATACTGCTCCTTATATACAGTGTGTCCTGTATATATATACTGCTCCTTATATACAGCGTGTCCTGTATATACTGCTCCTTATATACATCGTGTCCTGTGTATATATATATATATATATATACTGCTCCTTATATACAGCGTGTCCTGTATATATATATATATATATTCCTTATATACAGCGTGTCCTGTATATATATATACTGCTCCATATATACAGCGTGTCCTGTATATACATATATACCGCTCCTTATATACAGCATGTCCTGTATATATATATACTGCTCCTTATATACAGCATGTCCTGTATATATATACTGCTCCTTATATACAGCGTGTCCTGTATATATACTGCTCCTTATATACAGCGTGTCCTGTATATATATATACTGCTCCTTATATACAGCGTGTCCTGTATATATATATATATATATATATACTGCTCCTTATATACAGCGTGTCCTATATATATATATTTATACTGCTCCTTATATATAGCATTTTCTGTATATATATATTCTGCTCCTTATATACAGCATGTCCTGTATATATATACTGCTCCTTATATACAGCGTGTCCTGTATATACTGCTCCTTATATACAGCGTGTCCTGTATATATATATATATATACTGCTCCTTGTATACAGCGTGTCCTATATATATATATATACTGCTCCTTATATACAGCGTGTCCTGTATATATATATATATATATATATATATACTGCTCCTTATATACAGCATGCCCTGTGTATATATATATATATATATATATATATACTGCTCCTTATATACAGTGTGTCCTATATATATATACATATATATATATACTGCTCCTTATATACAGTGTGTCCTGTATATATATACTGCTCCTTATATACAGCGTGTCCTGTATATATATATACTGCTCCTTATATACAGCGTGTCCTGTATATATATACTGCTCCTTATATACAGCGTGTCCTGTATATATATATACTGTTCCTTATATACAGCATGTCCTGTATATATATATATATATACTGCTCCTTATATACATCGTGTCCTGTATATATATATACTGCTCCTTATATACAGTGTGTCCTGTATATATATACTGCTCCTTATATACAGCGTGTCCTGTATATACTGCTCCTTATATACATCGTGTCCTGTGTATATGTATATATATATATATATATATATATATATATACTGCTCCTTATATACAGCGTGTCCTGTATATATATATATATATTCCTTATATACAGCGTGTCCTGTATATATATATACTGCTCCATATATACAGCATGTCCTGTATATACATATATACCGCTCCTTATATACAGCATGTCCTGTATATATATATACTGCTCCTTATATACAGCATGTCCTGTATATATATACTGCTCCTTATATACAGCGTGTCCTGTATATATACTGCTCCTTATATACAGCGTGTCCTGTATATATATATACTGCTCCTTATATACAGCGTGTCCTGTATATATATATACTGCTCCTTATATACAGCGTGTCCTGTATATACTGCTCCTTATATACAGCGTGTCCTGTATATATATATATATATACTGCTCCTTGTATACAGCGTGTCCTATATATATATACTGCTCCTTATATACAGCGTGTCCTGTATATATATATATATATATATATATATATATATATACTGCTCCTTATATACAGCATGCCCTGTATATACATATATATATATATATATACTGCTCCTTATATACAGTGTGTCCTATATATATATACATATATATATATACTGCTCCTTATATACAGTGTGTCCTGTATATATATACTGCTCCTTATATACAGCGTGTCCTGTATATATATATACTGCTCCTTATATACAGCGTGTCCTTTATATACTGCTCCTTATATACAGCGTGTCCTGTATATATATACTGCTCCTTATATACAGCGTGTCCTGTATATATATACTGTTCCTTATATACAGCGTGTCCTGTATATATATATATACTGCACCTTATATACAGCATGTCCTGTATATATATATATACTGCTCCTTATATACAGCGTGTCCTGTATATATATACTGCTCCTTATATACAGCGTGTCCTGTATATATATATATATACTGTTCCTTATATACAGCATGTCCTGTATATATATATACTGCTCCTTATATACATCGTGTCCTGTATATATATATATATACTGCTCCTTATATACAGTGTGTCCTGTATATATATATACTGCTCCTTATATACAGCGTGTCCTGTATATACTGCTCCTTATATACAGCGTGTCCTGTGTACATATATATATATATATATATACTGCTCCTTATATACAGCGTGTCCTGTATATATATATAAATATATATATACTGCTCCTTATATACAGCGTGTCCTGTATATATATATACTGCTCCTTATATACAGCGTGTCCTTTATATACTGCTCCTTATATACAGTGTGTCCTGTATATATATACTGCTCCTTATATACAGCGTGTCCTGTATATATATATACTGCTCCTTATATACAGCGTGTCCTGTATATATATATATACTGCTCCTTATATACAGCATGTCCTGTATATATATATATACTGCTCCTTATATACAGCGTGTCCTTTATATACTGCTCCTTATATACAGCGTGTCCTGTATATATATACTGCTCCTTATATACAGCGTGTCCTGTATATATATATATACTGCTCCTTATATACAGCGTGTCCTGTATATATATATACTGTTCCTTATATACAGCATGTCCTGTATATATATATACTGCTCCTTATATACATCGTGTCCTGTATATATATCTATATATACTGCTCCTTATATACAGCATGTCCTGTATATATATACTGCTCCTTATATACAGCATGTCCTGTATATATATACTGCTCCTTATATACAGCATGTCCTGTATATATATACTGCTCCTTATATACAGCGTGTCCTGTATATATATATACTGCTCCTTATATACAGCGTGTCCTGTATATATATATATATACTGCTCCTTATATACAGCGTGTCCTGTATATATATATATATATATTCCTTATATACAGCGTGTCCTGTATATATATATACTGCTCCATATATACAGCGTGTCCTGTATATACATATATACTGCTCCTTATATACAGCATGTCCTGTATATATATATACTGCTCCTTATATACAGCATGTCCTGTATATATATACTGCTCCTTATATACAGCGTGTCCTGTATATATACTGCTCCTTATATACAGCGTGTCCTGTATATATATATACTGCTCCTTATATACAGCGTGTCCTGTATATATATATATATATATATATATATATATATACTGTTCCTTATATACAGCGTGTCCTATATATACATATTTATACTGCTCCTTATATATAGCATTTTCTGTATATATATATTCTGCTCCTTATATACAGCATGTCCTATATATATATACTGCTCCTTATATACAGCGTGTCCTGTATATACTGCTCCTTATATACAGCGTGTCCTGTATATATATACTGCTCCTTATATACAGCATGTCCTGTATATATATACTGCTCCTTATATACAGCGTGTCCTGTATATATATATACTGCTCCTTATATACAGCGTGTCCTGTATATATATATACTGCTCCTTATATACAGCGTGTCCTTTATATACTGCTCCTTATATACAGCGTGTCCTGTATATATATACTGCTCCTTATATACAGCGTGTCCTGTATATATATATATACTGCTCCTTATATACAGCGTGTCCTGTATATATATATACTGTTCCTTATATACAGCATGTCCTGTATATATATATACTGCTCCTTATATACATCGTGTCCTGTATATATATCTATATATACTGCTCCTTATATACAGCATGTCCTGTATATATATACTGCTCCTTATATACAGCATGTCCTGTATATATATACTGCTCCTTATATACAGCGTGTCCTGTATATATATATATATATATTCCTTATATACAGCGTGTCCTGTATATATATATACTGCTCCATATATACAGCGTGTCCTGTATATACATATATACCGCTCCTTATATACAGCATGTCCTGTATATATATATACTGCTCCTTATATACAGCATGTCCTGTATATATATACTGCTCCTTATATACAGCGTGTCCTGTATATATACTGCTCCTTATATACAGCGTGTCCTGTATATATATATACTGCTCCTTATATACAGCGTGTCCTGTATATATATATATATATATATATATATATACTGCTCCTTATATACAGCGTGTCCTATATATATATATTTATACTGCTCCTTATATATAGCATTTTCTGTATATATATATTCTGCTCCTTATATACAGCATGTCCTATATATATATACTGCTCCTTATATACAGCGTGTCCTGTATATACTGCTCCTTATATACAGCGTGTCCTGTATATATATATATATATATACTGCTCCTTATATACAGCGTGTCCTGTATATATATATATATATATATATATATATATATATATACTGCTCCTTATATACAGCGTGTCCTGTATATATATATATATATACTGCTCCTTATATACAGCGTGTCCTATATATATATATATATACTGCTCCTTATATACAGTGTGTCCTGTAAATATATATATATACTGCTCCTTATATACAGCATGTCCTGTATATATATACTGCTCCTTATATACAGCATGTCCTATATATATATACTGCTCCTTATATACAGCGTGTCCTGTATATACTGCTCCTTATATACATCGTGTCCTATATATATATATATACTGCTCCTTATATACAGCGTGTCCTGTATATATATATATATATATATATACTGCTCCTTATATACAGTGTGTCCTGTATATATATATTCTGCTCCTTATATACAATGTGTCCTGTATATATATATATATATATATATATATTGCTTTTTATATACAGCGTGTCCTGTATATATATATACTGCTCCTTATATACAGCGTGTCCTATATATATATATACTGCTCCTTATATACAGCGTCTCCTTTATATACTGCTCCTTATATACAGCGTGTCCTGTATATATATACTGCTCCCTATATACAGCGTGTCCTGTATATATATACTGTTCCTTATATACAGCGTGTCCTGTATATATATATACTGCTCCTTATATACAGCGTGTCCTATATATATATATACTGCTCCTTATATACAGCGTGTCCTGTATATATATATACTGCTCCTTATATACAGCGTGTCCTGTATATATATATATATATATATATATATTGCTTTTTATATACAGCGTGTCCTGTATATATATATACTGCTCCTTATATACAGCGTGTCCTATATATATATATACTGCTCCTTATATACAGCGTCTCCTTTATATACTGCTCCTTATATACAGCGTGTCCTGTATATATATACTGCTCCCTATATACAGCGTGTCCTGTATATATATACTGTTCCTTATATACAGCGTGTCCTGTATATATATATACTGCTCCCTATATACAGCGTGTCCTGTATATATATACTGCTCCTTATATACAGCGTGTCCTGTATATATATACTGCTCCTTATATACAGCGTGTCCTGTATATATATATACTGTTCCTTATATACAGCATGTCCTGTATATATATATATATATATACTGCTCCTTATATACATCGTGTCCTGTATATATATATACTGCTCCTTATATACAGTGTGTCCTGTATATATATACTGCTCCTTATATACAGCGTGTCCTGTATATACTGCTCCTTATATACATCGTCTCCTGTGTATATATATATATATATATTCCTTATATACAGCGTGTCCTGTATATATATATACTGCTCCATATATACAGCGTGTCCTGTATATACATATATACCGCTCCTTATATACAGCATGTCCTGTATATATATATACTGCTCCTTATATACAGCATGTCCTGTATATATATACTGCTCCTTATATACAGCGTGTCCTGTATATATACTGCTCCTTATATACAGCGTGTCCTGTATATATATATACTGCTCCTTATATACAGCGTGTCCTGTATATATATATATATATATATATATATACTGCTCCTTATATACAGCGTGTCCTATATATATATATTTATACTGCTCCTTATATATAGCATTTTCTGTATATATATATTCTGCTCCTTATATACAGCATGTCCTGTATATATATACTGCTCCTTATATACAGCGTGTCCTGTATATACTGCTCCTTATATACAGCGTGTCCTGTATATATATATATATATACTGCTCCTTGTATACAGCGTGTCCTATATATATATATACTGCTCCTTATATACAGCGTGTCCTGTATATATATATATATATATATATATATATATATATACTGCTCCTTATATACAGCATGCCCTGTATATATATATATATATATATATATACTGCTCCTTATATACAGTGTGTCCTATATATATATACTGCTCCTTATATACAGCGTGTCCTGTATATATATATACTGCTCCTTATATACAGCGTGTCCTGTATATATATACTGCTCCTTATATACAGTGTGTCCTGTATATATATATACTGCTCCTTATATACAGTGTGTCCTATATATATATACTGCTCCTTATATACAGTGTGTCCTGTATATATATACTGCTCCTTATATACAGCGTGTCCTGTATATATATATACTGCTCCTTATATACAGCGTGTCCTGTATATATATACTGCTCCTTATATACAGCGTGTCCTGTATATATATATACTGTTCCTTATATACAGCATGTCCTGTATATATATATATATATACTGCTCCTTATATACATCGTGTCCTGTATATATATATACTGCTCCTTATATACAGTGTGTCCTGTATATATATACTGCTCCTTATATACAGCGTGTCCTGTATATACTGCTCCTTATATACATCGTGTCCTGTGTATATATATATATATATATATATATATATATACTGCTCCTTATATACAGCGTGTCCTGTATATATATATATATATATTCCTTATATACAGCGTGTCCTGTATATATATATACTGCTCCATATATACAGCGTGTCCTGTATATACATATATACCGCTCCTTATATACAGCATGTCCTGTATATATATATACTGCTCCTTATATACAGCATGTCCTGTATATATATACTGCTCCTTATATACAGCGTGTCCTGTATATATACTGCTCCTTATATACAGCGTGTCCTGTATATATATATACTGCTCCTTATATACAGCGTGTCCTGTATATATATATATATATATATACTGCTCCTTATATACAGCGTGTCCTATATATATATATTTATACTGCTCCTTATATATAGCATTTTCTGTATATATATATTCTGCTCCTTATATACAGCATGTCCTATATATATATACTGCTCCTTATATACAGCGTGTCCTGTATATACTGCTCCTTATATACAGCGTGTCCTGTATATATATATATATATATATACTGCTCCTTGTATACAGCGTGTCCTATATATATATACTGCTCCTTATATACAGCGTGTCCTGTATATATATATATATATATATATATACTGCTCCTTATATACAGCATGCCCTGTATATACATATATATATATATATACTGCTCCTTATATACAGTGTGTCCTATATATATATACATATATATATACTGCTCCTTATATACAGTGTGTCCTGTATATATATATACTGCTCCTTATATACAGCGTGTCCTGTATATATATATACTGCTCCTTATATACAGCGTGTCCTTTATATACTGCTCCTTATATACAGCGTGTCCTGTATATATATACTGCTCCTTATATACAGCGTGTCCTGTATATATATACTGTTCCTTATATACAGCGTGTCCTGTATATATATATATACTGCTCCTTATATACAGCGTGTCCTGTATATATATATATACTGCTCCTTATATACAGCGTGTCCTGTATATATATACTGCTCCTTATATACAGCGTGTCCTGTATATATATATATATACTGTTCCTTATATACAGCATGTCCTGTATATATATATACTGCTCCTTATATACATCGTGTCCTGTATATATATATATATACTGCTCCTTATATACAGTGTGTCCTGTATATATATATACTGCTCCTTATATACAGCGTGTCCTGTATATACTGCTCCTTATATACAGCGTGTCCTGTGTACATATATATATATATATATATACTGCTCCTTATATACAGCGTGTCCTGTATATATATATAAATATATATATATACTGCTCCTTATATACAGCGTGTCCTGTATATATATATACTGCTCCTTATATACAGCGTGTCCTTTATATACTGCTCCTTATATACAGTGTGTCCTGTATATATATACTGCTCCTTATATACAGCGTGTCCTGTATATATATATACTGCTCCTTATATACAGCGTGTCCTGTATATATATATATATACTGCTCCTTATATACAGCGTGTCCTGTATATATATATACTGCTCCTTATATACAGCGTGTCCTTTATATACTGCTCCTTATATACAGCGTGTCCTGTATATATATACTGCTCCTTATATACAGCGTGTCCTGTATATATATATATACTGCTCCTTATATACAGCGTGTCCTGTATATATATATACTGTTCCTTATATACAGCATGTCCTGTATATATATATACTGCTCCTTATATACATCGTGTCCTGTATATATATCTATATATACTGCTCCTTATATACAGCATGTCCTGTATATATATACTGCTCCTTATATACAGCATGTCCTGTATATATATACTGCTCCTTATATACAGCATGTCCTGTATATATATACTGCTCCTTATATACAGCGTGTCCTGTATATATATATACTGCTCCTTATATACAGCGTGTCCTGTATATATATATATATATACTGCTCCTTATATACAGCGTGTCCTGTATATATATATATATATATTCCTTATATACAGCGTGTCCTGTATATATATATACTGCTCCATATATACAGCGTGTCCTGTATATACATATATACTGCTCCTTATATACAGCATGTCCTGTATATATATATACTGCTCCTTATATACAGCATGTCCTGTATATATATACTGCTCCTTATATACAGCGTGTCCTGTATATATACTGCTCCTTATATACAGCGTGTCCTGTATATATATATACTGCTCCTTATATACAGCGTGTCCTGTATATATATATATATATATATATACTGCTCCTTATATACAGCGTGTCCTATATATATATATTTATACTGCTCCTTATATATAGCATTTTCTGTATATATATATTCTGCTCCTTATATACAGCATGTCCTATATATATATACTGCTCCTTATATACAGCGTGTCCTGTATATACTGCTCCTTATATACAGCGTGTCCTGTATATATATACTGCTCCTTATATACAGCATGTCCTGTATATATATACTGCTCCTTATATACAGCGTGTCCTGTATATATATATACTGCTCCTTATATACAGCGTGTCCTGTATATATATATACTGCTCCTTATATACAGCGTGTCCTTTATATACTGCTCCTTATATACAGCGTGTCCTGTATATATATACTGCTCCTTATATACAGCGTGTCCTGTATATATATATATACTGCTCCTTATATACAGCGTGTCCTGTATATATATATACTGTTCCTTATATACAGCATGTCCTGTATATATATATACTGCTCCTTATATACATCGTGTCCTGTATATATATCTATATATACTGCTCCTTATATACAGCATGTCCTGTATATATATACTGCTCCTTATATACAGCATGTCCTGTATATATATACTGCTCCTTATATACAGCGTGTCCTGTATATATATATATATATATATTCCTTATATACAGCGTGTCCTGTATATATATATACTGCTCCATATATACAGCGTGTCCTGTATATACATATATACCGCTCCTTATATACAGCATGTCCTGTATATATATATATACTGCTCCTTATATACAGCATGTCCTGTATATATATACTGCTCCTTATATACAGCGTGTCCTGTATATATACTGCTCCTTATATACAGCGTGTCCTGTATATATATATACTGCTCCTTATATACAGCGTGTCCTGTATATATATATATATATATATATATACTGCTCCTTATATACAGCGTGTCCTATATATATATATTTATACTGCTCCTTATATATAGCATTTTCTGTATATATATATTCTGCTCCTTATATACAGCATGCCCTGTATATACATATATATATATATATATACTGCTCCTTATATACAGTGTGTCCTATATATATATACATATATATATATACTGCTCCTTATATACAGTGTGTCCTGTATATATATACTGCTCCTTATATACAGCGTGTCCTGTATATATATATACTGCTCCTTATATACAGCGTGTCCTTTATATACTGCTCCTTATATACAGCGTGTCCTGTATATATATACTGCTCCTTATATACAGCGTGTCCTGTATATATATATATACTGCTCCTTATATACAGCGTGTCCTGTATATATATATATACTGCTCCTTATATACAGCGTGTCCTGTATATATATACTGCTCCTTATATACAGCGTGTCCTGTATATATATATATATACTGTTCCTTATATACAGCATGTCCTGTATATATATATACTGCTCCTTATATACATCGTGTCCTGTATATATATATATATACTGCTCCTTATATACAGTGTGTCCTGTATATATATATACTGCTCCTTATATACAGCGTGTCCTGTATATACTGCTCCTTATATACAGCGTGTCCTGTGTACATATATATATATATATATATACTGCTCCTTATATACAGCGTGTCCTGTATATATATATAAATATATATATACTGCTCCTTATATACAGCGTGTCCTGTATATATATATACTGCTCCTTATATACAGCGTGTCCTTTATATACTGCTCCTTATATACAGTGTGTCCTGTATATATATACTGCTCCTTATATACAGCGTGTCCTGTATATATATATACTGCTCCTTATATACAGCGTGTCCTGTATATATATATATACTGCTCCTTATATACAGCGTGTCCTGTATATATATATACTGCTCCTTATATACAGCGTGTCCTTTATATACTGCTCCTTATATACAGCGTGTCCTGTATATATATACTGCTCCTTATATACAGCGTGTCCTGTATATATATATATACTGCTCCTTATATACAGCGTGTCCTGTATATATATATACTGTTCCTTATATACAGCATGTCCTGTATATATATATACTGCTCCTTATATACATCGTGTCCTGTATATATATATATACTGCTCCTTATATACAGCATGTCCTGTATATATATATACTGCTCCTTATATACAGCATGTCCTGTATATATATATACTGCTCCTTATATACAGCGTGTCCTGTATATATATATACTGCTCCTTATATACAGCGTGTCCTGTATATATATATACTGCTCCTTATATACAGCATGTCCTGTATATATATACTGCTCCTTATATACAGCGTGTCCTGTATATATATATACTGCTCCTTATATACAGCGTGTCCTGTATATATATATACTGCTCCTTATATACAGCATGTCCTGTATATATATACTGCTCCTTATATACAGCGTGTCCTGTATATATATATACTGCTCCTTATATACAGCGTGTCCTGTATATATATATACTGCTCCTTATATACAGTGTGTCCTGTATATATATATACTGCTCCTTATATACAGTGGCCCTCATTTACTAACATGAAACCGACATATAAAAGGCATATAAGAGTCCGCGGCCTCATGTGGAGTACTGTCCTGATGGGGAGTAATGTTGTATTCCCCAGGAGATATCAGTCCTTGGATGACAGTCCCAGCTGTAGGACTTTGTCTCATGTCACTCAGCTCTTCTGCACGGGCATCATACTCCACAAGATCAGCAATAAGTTGTTCCTTGTTCTTTCCTGCAGTAGGGATGTCCTTTTCTTGGCACATTAGCTCCAGTGCAGGCTTGGACTGCCTGCGATATGCCTCCATATTTCCGAGACAGAGGAGGTAAAACAGGAGATGGGGAGGACAGAACTGTCTTGCACTCTTTTTGTATGACTTATAAATCAGCACTGAGCTCTGTCTTTGGAATTTACTCACAAGAAGATATCTGCAATTTCTTTTTAGTGCTAAGATTTCCTTACAGGTAAAATCCAGCAAGCACTAAAAATCTCTAAATATATCCCGACGCTGCCACCAGTTGTCACGATCACACCCTATCGGTCCAGCCGAGACGCTAGAGAGAGTGTGATGGTGCAAGGGTTAAGGCCACCAGACCTCTGGGTATCCACTACTAGTCTCAGCAAGTCACCAAATTAACCCTTAGATAAACGTGTTTCCACCAGAGCTGCCTTCAGAAAAGTGAGCTCATATATTTAGAGATCAAAGACCAGAGCTGATTAATTAAACATTTAATCTGATAAAAGGTATCACAGTGCTAAATATATAGAAATACAGGAACAAATGACATACAGGTATAACAATATATAAAAGAGTTTGGCAAGACAAGTTCAGAAAGCAAAAGATGAAGTTCTTACAGCATGATGATATAGTAGTCCATGAGAGTGAGTTCCAGCTGTTCTTAGGATGGTCTTGTCAGCTTGGGGCACAGCCTTGAACAACCTGAGTCTATTATTGTTTAAATATTATCTCTGCTTCTTTGGAGGGAAACTCCATTCCCCCCCCCCCTCCCCTCTGATCCAACCAGGTGGGGCATCTCTCTTCCTGACCCCTTATCTGTTTGATTATATGATGGGACCAGAGTGCATGACTTCAAAGGAGATACCAAGCAGCCAGACCCCCAATAAAATGCAATACACAAAAAAACAAAGGACACACCGTCTGAATGACCCCTCACCCATGTCTTGGATAATACATCACACAGTTATAGTTATAATACACATATAGGATTTTAATAATCAGGCCTTGGGCCTCACACCTCCCCCTTAAGATGGGGACAGAGAGATCTTGCCTCTCCAGGCTGATAGATCTGTCTCCCTTAACCATCTATTTCTTTTCTTGACACCACAGGCCCCGCATTCCCAGGCAAAGATGGCACTGAAGGGGCCTAGTACCTGATTAAGCCGTCTCCTCCTGTGGATTGATCTCCACATCCTGAAGGGATCCCTGGCTCTTAGCTTCCTCCACTAGGTCCAGTAGGGGATCACTACCCAGCCCTTCCTCTGGTGCACTACATACACTGAGTACCACCTCCTCAGGGTCATAGTATGCCATATTAATGTGGTACTGTCTCTGCCTCTGACCTTTCTCATCAAGGGCAACTACATATGTGGTGGGTTCTAGGCGCTGCAGAATGAGGAAGGGACCCTCTCAGGCAGCCTGAAACTTATTCTGCCTGATGGGGTTCAGAACCATTCCCTTCTGTCCCACTTCATAGACCCGGTCCCTTGCATTGTGATTGTACCAGTACTTCTGCCTGGACTGTGCTGCTGTGAGGTTGTCATGTACCAGCCCAGTCAGTGTCTGCATCCTGTCCCTGAATCTCAGAAAATACTCCACCACAGAAGTCTCAGGGGCAGGTAGCCCCCCCTTCCCATTCTTCCCTAACTAAATCTCGGGGTCCCCGCTCTTTGTGATCATATATTAACTCAAAGGGCGAGAAACCTGTAGACTCTTGGGGTACCTCCCTGTAAGCAAATAACAGATGGGGTAAATACTTTCCCCAGTCTCCGCCCTCCGATTCTACAAATGATTTTAGCATTTGTTTCAAGGGGCCATTGTTACCGGACACTCTGTCCAACCAATGTAGAAGGTTGTGATCAGTTATGACAGTAAAATCCCTGCCGTACAGGTATGGCTGTAATGTTTCCAAAGCCCAGACCACAGCTAGACATTCCTTCTCTATGACCGCATAGGCCACTCCAAAATGTCCTGCCAGGGGGGTCTCATGGGCCGACCTCAGCAGCTCTTTCCTGTACTGCCTAGGAACCACTAACTGCCTTTCTCTCTCCTGGGCCCCTAGCATGCCTTTGGAAAGGGACTCCCAGTACAAGATATCATTTTCCCAATATACCCGATGCCCCTCTGTGTCAACACCTGTATGTTCAGCATGTTGTCTCAGCCCTTCAAGGGAAGGGTCACTGCGCAGAGCTTCCCGGAAATGCTCATTTCCCTCCCCCCATCTTGGGGCATCAGGGAGCACATTTTCCCCAGGTGAACTAGCATCTCCACCTTCCTCTCCCTCAGTTCCAGACATAACAATGTTACAGTGTGAAGAAGCAGTAAAAAGGTTGGGGCGCTCTCTCGTGGATGATGGGGGCGTGATGAACTTGTCAAGAACCACTGCACTCTGGGTGGTGTGATGTCCCGCCGAGGTTATCAACGGGGACAGCACCTCACCAGGCGAGTGTAAAGTGGAGAGTAATAACTGCAGTTGTGCTGCTCGTGATCTCCTGTCCGTGACCGCGAGGGTGTACGGAAATATTATAACCAGGACGAGGAGAGTAGAAAATGGGGATACTGGACGAGCGCTACTGCTAAAATAAAAAGGATGCGGAACGCCAATAAAGCACAGGACAGTTTATTGTGGTTTAGAATAAACGGACAACGCGTTTCGGCACCAGCATGTGCCTTCTTCAGGTCCATAAAATAAATGATTTCGGCGTCCTGAAGCCCATGGTGTGCTGTGGTGGCGTGGCCACGCCACCACAGCACACCATAGGCTTCAGCACGCCGAAACGCGTTGTCCGTTTGTTCTAAACCACAATAAACTGTCCTGTGCTTTATTGGCATTCTGCATCCTTTTTATTTTAGCAGTAGCGCTCGTCCAGTATCCCCATTTTCTACTCTCCTCGTCCTGGTAACAATGTTACAGGCATCATACACAGGGCTATCACTCCTTCCCTCCTCCTTAGGCTCACAGGATTGGGACATATCACTCACTGCTGATCCCTCATCTTTAAATGTCACCAGGGGCACACCAACCCCTCCCCCTAGCCCATCTCCACTAGGTTTTGGCATTGGCAATGCATTGTCACCACATTTTACAATACACCCCATTCCACTTTTGGAAAACATTACTGGTTCAGTCACAGGTAAACAATTATCAATCCCCTGCACCCCCTCCCAGTTACCACGTTTCACAGTGTCTCCCAAAGTCTCGCACAGTACCTCAGAATGAACAGGGATCTCTCCTAGCCCATCCGGTGTGCAGGTAGTGTCCTCTGGAGCATAATGACAGAGCATCCGACCCAAATCATTCCCCAGCAGAACATTAACAGGGATGTCCTCAGAGACCCCCACCTCCCGCAAACCTTGGCCTGTACCCCAATCCAGGTACACACGGGCCATGGGCACAGCAGTTTCTTTTAATTCCTTTTAAAGCCATGGTTCTTCCAGGGATAATGTCCTCTGTATCCACCACTTCAGGCCGCACCAAGGTAAAGGAAGCTTCAGAATCTCGCAAACCCACTGTCACCCGGTCACCCACAGTTACACTCTGCAGGTTATCCGCTCTTTTCTCCACCGCTCCGGACACCAGAAGAATGGCTGTGTGTCCTGCAGCTACTGGTGGAGAATTCTTTTTGTTGGGGCAAGTGGCACTCAGATGCCCAATATTGTTGCATCTGTAACATCGGTGGGTGTCCCCCTGACCCAATGTGGCTACTGTTGCTTTTGGGAATGATGGCAAGAATTTCCCGGCGGACCTGGTGGTGCTTTGTGGTTGTGTGGCTCCCCTCCAGGTACTTGCTCCAGCTTGTGCAGATCCACGCTTTGCTGCTGGCGCCCGGTTGTTGGCAAAGTCATCTCCTAGTTCTGCTGCTTCCATGGCTGTCTTGGTCTTGTGGTCCAAAATCCACTCTCTGGCTTCAAAGCTCCGTGTTTGGAGAAACTGATCCAGGACCATCTAGTCCTCCAGGGCCTCATAGGTAGTGACTTGTAGGCCCCAAGTCCTTTGCCTGAATGCAGTCCTTAGCTGACCTGCATGTTCAGTGCAGCTTTCTGTGGCGCTTTGTTGCAAAGTCCTAAATCTTTTGCGATAAGCCTCTGGAGTCAGATTAAAACTTTTTAGCAGGGCAGATTTTATTGCCTCATAGTCCTGGTCACTCTCAGAGGAAAGAGAAGCAAACACATCCAGAGCTTTCCCTCACAGCCGTGGGGTTAGATATCGTCCCCACTGTTCCTTCGCTGGGCCTCTCTTTCTGCGGCTTGTGCCTGGGCCTCTCTCTCTGCGGCTCGTATCTGGGCCTCTCTCTGCCGCTCATGTCTGGGCCTCTCTCTCTCTGTGGCTTGTACCTGGGCCTCTCTCTCAGCAGCTCGTATCTGAGCCTCTCTCTCTGCAGTTTGGTACTGGAGAAGCAGTTGGAGTTTCATATTGGCATCCACATTCCCAAGGTGTTGTAAGGCAGTCCGCATATAAGAGTCCGTGGCCTCATGTGGAGTACTGTCCTGATGGGGAGTAATGTTGTATTCCCCAGGAGATATCAGTCCTTGTATGGCAGTTCCAGCTGTAGGACTTTGTCTCATGTCACTCAGCTCTTCTGCACGGACATCATACTCCACAAGATCAGCAATAAGTTGTTCCTTGTTCTTTCCTGCAGTAGGGATGTCCTTTTCTTGGCACATTAGCTCCAGTGCAGGCTTGGACTGCTTGCGATATGCCTCCATATTTCCGAGACAGAGGAGGTAAAACAGGAGATGGGGAGGACAGAACTGTCTTGCACTCTTTTTGTATGTCTTTTAAACCAGCACTGAGCTCTGTCTTTAGAATTTACTCACAAGAATATGTATACAATTTCTTTTTAGTGCTACGATTTCCTTACAGGTAAAATCCAGCAAGCACTAAAAATCTCTAAATATATCCCGACGCTGCCACCAGTTGTCACGATCACACCCTATCGGTCCAGCCGAGACGCTAGAGAGAGTGTGATGGTGCAAGGGTTAAGGCCACCAGACCTCTGGGTATCCACTACTAGTCCCAGCAAGTCACCAAATTAACCCTTAGATAAACGTGTTTCACCAGAGCCTCCTTCAGAAAGGTGAGCTCATATATTTAGAGATCAAAGACCAGAGCTGATTAATTAAACATTTAATCTGATAAAAGGTATCACAGTGCTAAATATATAGAAATACAGAAACAAATGACATACAGGTATAAAAATATATAAAAGAGTTTTGCAAGGCAAGTTCAGAAAACAAAAGATGAAGTTCTTACAGCATGATGATATAGCAGTCCATGAGAGTGAGTTCCAGCTGTTCTTAGGATGGTCTTGTCAGCTTGGGGCACAGCCTTGAACAACCTGAGTCTAGTATTGTTTAAATATTATCTCTGCTTCTTTGGAGGGAAACTCCATTCCCCCCCTTCCCTCTGATCCAACCAGGTGGGGCATCTCTCTTCCTGACCCCTTATCTGTTTGATTATATGATGGGACCAGAGTGCATGACTTCAAAGGAGACACCAAGCAGCCAGATCCCCAATGAAATGCAATACACAAAAAAACAAAGGATACACCGTCTGAATGACCCCTCACCCATGGCTTGGATAATACATCACACAGTTATAATTATAATACACATATAGGATTTTAATAATCAGGCCTTGGGCCTGACAACCTGCAAAACGTGACTGACAGAACCTCTGTGGTGGAGGGTCGGATCAGCGACATTGAGGATACAGTTGTTCCGTTGGTTCGGGACTCTACTAGACACAGCCAAGATATTGCTCTACTTAAAGCTAAAGCGGATGACCTGGAAAATAGTCTGTGCTGTAATAATGTGCGCATAGTGGGACTTCCTGAAAAATGCGAGGGACGCTCTCCGACGGAATATATGGAAACGTGGCTTAAGGATGTCTTTGGAGCGGATAACCTGACTCCTCTCTTTGCGGTGGAAAGAGCTCACCGGGTTCCTAAGAGGCCGCTTCCCCCTGGTGGCCCACCACGTTCTATGCTGGTGAAACGTCTTCATTACCGTGATAGAGATCTGATACTTCGGCTGGCTAGAGAGAACCAACCTGTGATGGTGGACAATCACATCATATCTGTTACAGTGAGCGCTCCGGTCCCCGCTCCTGGACTGGAGCGCTCACTGCCTCTGTCCTGGCCCGCAGCGTCCCGGTCAGACACGCTGACCGGGAGCACAGAGTTATCCCCAGATGGGGATGTGGTTAGCGTGGCGGGAGGTCCCCGCACACACGCCGCATCCCGATGCTGTCCCCTACCTCCTGCAGCTCCACGTGTCTTCTCTGTTCCCCGGCGCGCGCGTCCCCGCTCTCTAGGGCGCGCGTGCCGGCTTTATGAAATTTACAGGGCCAGCGCACCATTGATTGGTGCCTGGCCCAAAGTGATCTATAAATGTTCCCTGCCCCTTCCTGTCCTTGCCGGATCTTTATGCCTTGTGCCAAGAGAAAACGTTCCATATTTGTTATAGTGTTTCCCTGCCTGTTGCCGACCCATTGCCCGTGCCTATCGCCTCTGATCCTGTGCCGCCTGCTCTGACTTTTGCTACGTCTGACTACGCTTCTGCCTATTCCTCCTGTACCACCTCTATCTCAGCAACCAGAGGAGTTGAGTCGCTACCGGGTAAAACGACCTGGGGGCTACCTGCCGCAGCAAGACCATCCCGCTTTGCGGCGGGTTCTGGTGAAGACCAGTAGCTCCTTAGACTCCGTTCCCCGGGTAAGGCCCACACCATCACTCCTCTGGTCCGGTGGATCCACCTCCTGCCACCTGTCCGGACCGTTACAGTAAGATCCGGCCATGGATCCGCTGAGATACCTCTTCCTAGCCTTGCGAATCTCACTACCATAGTGGCTCAACAGACACAGCAGATTGCCCAGCAAGGTCAACAGCTGACCCAGTGGACCGCCATGATGCAGCAGCTCCTGCCTGTCCAGCAACAGCCATCACCTCCGCCTGTGCTTGCTGCCCCACCTCAGCCAGCAGCCGTTTCTTCTTCCAGAATCCGCTTGTCCTTGCCAGACAAGTATGGCGGAGATCCGAAGCAGTGCCGTAGGTTCCTGTCGCAGTGCTCACTCCACCTTGAGTTATTGGCTGACCAGTTTCCGTCTGAACGTGCCAAGGTAGCCTTCATTCTCAGCCTGCTAACCGGGAAGGCCCTGGCCTGGGCTACACCTTTGATCCAGCCACTACCTCCGTCCAGAATTTTTGCCAAGAGTTCCGCAGTGTATTCGAGGAACCTGCCCGGGTGTCCTCAGCAGAAACTGCTTTGCTGAACCTGACACAAGGAGACTCTACCGTGGGTGATTACGCCATCCAATTCTGTACTCTTGCCTCCGAGTTGAATTGGAATGATGATGCTCTATGTGCCACGTTTAAGAAGGGACTAAGCAGTGAAATTAAGGACGTCCTAGCTGCACGTGAGATGCCATCTACCCTTAGTGAGCTTATACTACTGGCCACTAGGATTGACAAGTGTTTCTCGGAGAGAAAAGAGGAACTTCTGCATGAAAAGGAGAAAGCTCGACCCTGACGCTATCCTCATCTGGCTCCGTTTTTTCAGTATCCATCACAACCCTTCTCTGGGCCTCCCGCCGTGGAAGCCATGCAGGTGGATCGGTCTCGCTTGACCACTCAAGAACGGAGTCGTCGAAGAAATTAGAATTTGTGTCTGTACTGCGCCAGTACCGAGCACTTCCTTAGAGACTGTCCTCTCCGTCCTCCGCGTTCGGGAAACGCACGCACCTAGTGAACGGGGAAGAGGCGTTGCTAGGTGTGGATTCCTCCTCTCCACGTCTTACATTATCAGTACAGCTCACCGTGTCTGCCAAGTCTACCTTCACTGCTACCGCCTTCTTGGATTCAGGATCTGCCGGCAATTTCATCCGTGCCTCCCTGATTGACAAGTACCAGATTCCTGTGCACCGTCTGCCCAAGCCTTTCTTCATCTCTACAGTTAATGGTGAGAGACTTTCTACTACAGTGCAGTACCGCACTTCACCACTACAGATGGACATTGGTATTCTGCATACTGAGAGATTGGAGTTCTTGGTTCTTCCTTTTTGCTCCTCAGAACTCCTCCTGGGTCTGCCCTGGCTACAACGCCATTGTCCCGTCCTGGATTGGGCCTCCAGAAAAATCCAGAGTTGGGGTTCCTCTTGCTTCGGCCACTGTCTCCGGTCTGCTCCTGTTAAGAAAGACCCCGTTGCTTCTCCGCCACCTGGTCTTCCTGAGCCCTACCACAGTTACGCGGATGTCTTTTGCAAGAAGCAAGCCAAGGTTCTTCCACCCCATAGACCCTATGATTGTCCAATCGACTTGTTGCCAGGGACTACGCCTCCTCGGGGTAGAATCTACCCACTCTCTCAACCAGAGACTCTCGCCATGTCGGACTACATTCATGAAAACTTGCAGAGAGGTTTCATAAGGAAGTCCTCCTCTCCCGCTGGATCCGTTTTTTTCTTTGTTGCTAAAATGGACGGTTCCCTCCGTCCTTGCATTGATTACAGAGGCCTAAACAAGATCACAATTATGAACCGTTACCCTCTCCCCTTGATCTCTGAGCTCTTTGACTGTCTCTGTGGGGCCAGAATCTTTACCAAGTTGGATCTTAGAGGAGCCTACAACTTGATCCGAATTAGAATGGGTGACGAGTGGAAGACCACCTTCAACACACGGGATGGCCATTTTGAATATCTGGTGATGCCCTTCGGTCTCTGCAATGCACCTGCCGTTTTTCAAGAATTCGTCAATTACATTTTTAGAGATTTGCTTTACACCTGCGTGGTCGTATACCTTGATGACATTCTCATTTTCTCCTCAAACCGAGATCAACACCGGGTAGATGTACGCCAAGTTCTGTCTCGCCTCAGAAAAAACGGCCTCTACACTAAGATCGAGAAGTGCCTCTTCGAGCGGTCCAGTCTGCCCTTCCTAGGGTACATCATTTCTGCCCAGGGCTTACAGATGGACCCGGCTAAGCTCACCACGGTCCTGGACTGGCCACGCCCCTCTGGACTTCGTGCCATTCAAAGATTTTTGGGTTTCGACAATTATTAAAGGCAATTCCTCCCGCACTACTCCACCCTGGTGTCTCCTATTGTGGCCTTGACCAAGAACGGGGCTAATCCAAAATCCTGGCCATCTCAGGCTGAAGAGGCCTTCCAGTCCCTGAAGGTCGCTTTCGCCTCCGCACCTGTACTTTCCAGACCTGACCCCCTAAGCCCTTTTCTTTGTAAGTGGATGTCTCCTCTATAGGAGCCGGAGCTGTGCTCACCCAGAAATCATCTAGGGGCAAAACCTTAACTTGCGGCTAGACTGTTGAGACCCAATTAGCTCCTAGCAGGCTATAACTACCCCTCCCCCTTACTACAATAAATAATTAAATAATAACTGACACAACAACAATTTAACTTTTCCGTGGGTGGGAATCGACCACAGCTTTATTTATAAAATTACTTATATAAATAACAATTTAACTGTAACAAAGACACCGATTGGCTTCTTACCAACCCGAGAGGTGCTGCCACACCGTCCTGTGTGGAGGTCTACTCCGGGTTGACCCCGCTTTCACTGTCTTCTTACCGCCAAGCTGTGACTTACAATAAACAGAGATACAAAAAAAGGGAGGGAGGGAGGGAGGGCAAAACTCCGGGTCCTGGGCAGATTGAGGGGGAAAGGGAGGCACCACAGCTATAAATACCCAGGGGAGGGCCCCTGAAAGCGCGGGAAACTATTGAACCCCTGATTGGTGCACTCCTTCCCCCCCACCCATGGGACATACCACTATAGCCACTGGCAAGTTTTACAGGTGGGGGAGGGGGCTAAACATTGCCTGTATATTTCTTAACCCCTTACTGCTCACCAGTCAGGGGGCAAGCTAGTTATGCACAGCTTGCCCCTCCATTTCTCCAAGACCTTCACTCCAGCTGAGAGAAACTACTCTATTGGAGACAGGGAGTTGTTGGCCATCAAATTGGCACTCAAAGAGTGGAGGCATCTTCTCGAGGGCTCCTTCCATCCTTTTTGCATTTACACGGATCACACAGAGGCTCAATCCACGACAAGCTCGCTGGTCCCTGTTCTTTGCTCGCTTCAACTTTGAGATCCACTTCCGTCCAGCGAGCAAGAACATCAGGGCGGATGCCCTCTCCCGCTCTTCAGATGTAGTGGGTGAAGAGGTTACTCCACGGCATATAATTCCACCTGAGCGCCTTATTGCCGTTGCACCTGTGGATCTTCGTCTTCTTCCTCCTGGCAAATCCTATGTACCTCCTCGCCAACAGATGGAAGTCCTTAAGTGGGGTCACTCTTCCTTGCTGGCGGGTCATCCAGGTGTCCAAAAGACCCTTCAACTTATCGCTCGAAGATATTGGTGGCCTACTATGGCTAAGGACGTGTTTGAGTTTGTTCAAGCCTGTACAGTCTGCGCACGGGACAAGTCGCCTCGTCTGAAGCCGGCTGGGCTGCTCCAACCTCTTCCTATCCCTGAGACCCCATGGTCTCACATCGCCATGGACTTTGTGACTGACCTTCCTCCTTCCCAGGGTATGACGGTCATTTGGGTCGTTGTTGACCGTTTTTGTAAAATGGCACACTTTGTACCCCTACCAGGATTACCTTCTGCGCCTCTGCTGGCGAAACATTTTTTCCTGCACATTTTTCGCCTTCATGGTCTTCCCTTGCATATTGTTTCTGATCGTGGGGTGCAATTTGTTTCCAAATTCTGGAGAGCTCTTTGTGGACGGTTCAAAGTGAAGTTGGATTTCTCATCCTCTCATCACCCCCAAACCAACGGCCAAGTGGAACGCGTGAACCAAGTCTAGGGGGAATATCTACGCCATTTTGTATCTTCACGTCATGATGATTGGGCTGATCTTCTCCCTTGGGCGGAATTCTCCTACAACTTCAGGAATTCCTCCGCCTCTAACAAGTCACCCTTTTTTCGTGGTCTACGGTCGCCATCCTCTACCACCTCTGCCGTTGTCTTCCTCTTCTTCTGTTCCTGCAGTCGATGAGCTCATCCAGGACTTTTCCTCCATTTGGCGAGAGACTCGCACCGCTCTTCTTACAGCCTCTGCCCGCATGACGTCCCAAGCGGACAAGAAACGCAGGGCTCCTCCGGTGTTTTCTCCTGGTAACAGAGTGTGGCTCTCGGCCATATACATCCGTTATAGGGTCCCAAGTTACAAACTGGGACCTCGTTACTTGGGACCCTACAAGATTAAAAGAAGAATTAACGCTGTGGCTTACCAGCTTCATCTCCCCTCCACTCTTAGGATCCCAAACTCATTTCATGTCTCCCTCCTCAAGCCAGCTATCTTTAACCGATTCTCCCCCAAGTTCACCACTCCTAGCCCAGTGGCCGGTACATCGGACATTTTTTCTGTCATGGAGGTCCTGGCTTCCAAGTTAATCCGGGGGAGAAGATCTTTCTTGGTCGACTGGGAAGGCTGCGGTCCTGAGGAGAGGTCTTGGGAGCCGGAGGAGAACATATTGGACCGCAGTCTTATCCTCAGGTTCCTGGGCACCAAGAAGAGGGGGAGACCAAAGGGGGGGTACTGTTACAGTGAACGCTCCGGTCCCCGCTCCTGGACCGGAGCGCTCACTGCCTCTGTCCCGGCCCGCAGCGTCCCTGCGCGTCCCGGTCAGACACGCTGACCGGGAGCACAGAGTTATCCCCGACGGGGAAGCGGTTAGCGTGGTGGGAGGTCCCCGCACATGCGCCGCATCCCGATGCTGCCCCCTACCTCCTGCGGCTCCACGTGTCTTCTCTGTTCCCCGGCGCGCCCTCTAAGGTGCGTGCGCGTGCGCCGGCTTCATGAAATTTAAAGGGCCAGCGCATTGATTGGTGCCTGGCCCAAAGTGATCTATAAATGTTCCCTGCCCCTTCCTGTCCTTGCCTGATCTTTGTGCCTTGTGCCAAGAGAAAGCGTTCCATATTTGTTATAGTGTTTCCCTGCCTGTTGCCAACCCATTGCCCGTGCCTACCGCCTCTGAACCTGTGCTGCCTGCCTTGACTTGTTGCCAGTGACTATCGCCTCTGATCCTGTGCCGCCTGCTCTGACCTTTGCTACGTCTGACTACGCTTCTGCCTATTCCTCCTGTACCGCCTCTATCTCAGCAACCAGAGGAGTTGAGTCGCTACCAGGTGGAACGACCTGGGGGCTACCTGCCGCAGCAAGACCATCCTGCTTTGCGGCGGGCTCTGGTGAAGACCAGTAGCTCCTTAGACTCCGTTCCCCGGGTACGGGCCACGCCATCACTCCTCTGGTCCGGTGGATCCACCTCCTGCCATCTGTCCAGACTGTTACAATATCTTTCTTCCCTGATTTTTCGGCGGAGGTGCAAAAGAAGCGTGCCTCCTTCTTGGATGTTAAAAGGAGAATGCGGTCCTTGGATGTACATCCATAGTCCCATAGGGGACTATAACACTGAACACACTGATCTCTTATACTGATCATTGTTATACCATAGGAGACTGTAACACTGCACACACTGATCATTGTTATCCCATAGGAGACTATAACTGCACACACTAATTTCTTATACTGATCATTGTTATCCCATAGGCGGCTATAACACTGCAGACACTGATCTCTTATACTGATCATTGTTATCCCATAGGAAACTATAACACTGCACACACTGATCTTTTACATTGATCAATGGTTTCTCATAGGAAACCATTGATTAATGATTCTGCCGCTTGACTGCTCATGCCTGGATCTCAGGCACTGAGCAGTCATTCGGCGATCGGCCTCCTGAGGCAGGTAAGGGACCCTCCTGCTGTGTCACAGCTGTTCGGGATGCCGCGATTTCGCCGCGGACATCCCGAACAGCCCCCGAGCTAACCGGCAATGATTTACTTTCACTTTAGACGCGGCTTTCAACTCTGAACACCGCGTCTAAAGGGTTAATAGCGTGCGGCACCGCGATCAGTGCCGCACCCCCTCCCATAGGCTTGCATTGAGCGGGGCGGAGCATGATGTCACACGGGGCGGAGCCTTGACGTCACAATGCTCCAGCCCCGTGATCGACAGTAATCAGATCCGTAGCGAACACGCTCCGGGGACTGATTTTAATGGGGTGCAGCGTGCAAGATCACGGGGGTCCCCAGCAGCGGGACCCCCGCGATCAGGCATCTTATTTCTAATCGCTGGAGTACCACTTTAAGAGTCTCCTCCACTTGTTACCTGTATTAATGGCTCCTGTTTGAACTTAATGGCTCCTGTTATCAGTATAAAAGACACCTGTCCACAACCTCAAACAGTCACACTGCAAACTCCACTATGGCCAAAGAGCTGTTTAAGGACACCAGAAACTAAATTGTAGACCTGCACCAGGCTGGGAAGACTGAATCTGCAATAGTCAAGCAGCTTGGTGTGAAGAAATCAACTGTGGGAGCAATTATTAGAAAATGGAAGACAAACAAGGCCACTGATAATCTCCCTCAATTTGGGGCTCCATGCAAGATCTCACCCCGTGCTGTCAAAATGATCGCAAAAATGGTGAGCAAAAATCCCAGAACCACACAGGGGGACCTAGTGAATGACCTGCAGAGAACTGGGATCAAAGAAACAAAGGCTACCATCAGTAACACACTACACCGCCAGGGACACAAATAATGCAGTGCCAGACGTGTCCCCCTGCTTAAGCCAGTACATGTCCGGGCCAGTCTGAAGTTTGCTAGAGAACATTTGGATGATCCAGAAGAGTATTGGGAGAATGTCATATGGTCAGATGAAACCAAAGCAGAACTTTTTGGTAAAAACTTGTCGTGTTTGGAGGAGAAGAAATGGTGAGTTGCATCCAAACAACCCCATATCTACTGTGAAGTATGGGGGTGGAGACATCATGCTTTGGGGCTGTTTTTCTGCTAAGGTACCAGGACGACTGATCCGTGTAAAGGAAAGAATGAATGGGGCCATGTATCGTGAGATTGTGAGTGAAAACCTCCTTCCATCAGCAAGGGCATTGAAGATGAAACGTGGCTGGGTCTTTCAGCAGTGACAATGATCCCAAACACACCGCTGGGCAACGATGGAGTGGCTTCGTAAGAAGCATTTCAAGGTCCCGGAGTGGCCTAGCCAGTCTCCAGATCTCAACCCCATAGAAAACTTTTGGAGGGAGTTGAAAGTCTGTGTTGCCCAGCAACAGCCCCAAAACATCACTGCTCTAGAGGAGATCTGCATGGAGGAATGGGCCAAAATACCAGCAACAGTGTGTGAAAACCTTGTGAAGACAGAAAACATGTGACCTCTGTCATTACCAACAAAGGGGATAAGTATTGAGATGAACTTTTCTTATTGACCAAATACTTATTTTCCATCATAATTTGCAAATAAATTCTTTAAAAATCAGACAATGTGATTTTATGGAATTTTTTTTCTTATTCTGTCTCTCATAGTTGAGGTTATAACCTATTACAGCCTCTTATCTTTAGAAGTGGGAGAATGTGTACAATTGGTGGCTGACTAAATACTTTTTTGCCCCCCTGTATTTCTAGCTGTGTCCATCTTCTGGCTATCCTGCTTTTTGATTCCTCAGTTACATGGGATTCAAGTAGGCACACGACTGCTGGTAAATGTCTATTAATTACATCAAAAACTGCTATTCTCTCATTGACCTCCGCAAAACCCCTTTTATTCCATATCAGGAAATTCACCGCCATCACAAACCGGATGAGCAACAACCCTCCCTCCCCCTTAATTACACCCCCTCCTCCCCCCCTTAATTACACCCCTCCCTCCCCCCTAAATTACACCCCTCCCTCCCCCTTAATTACACCCCCTCCTTCCCCCCCTTAATTACACCCCTCCCTCTCCCTTAATTACACGCCTCCCTCCCCCTTAATTACACCCCTCCCTCCCCCTTAACTACACCCCCTCCCTTCCCCTTAATTACCCCCCCTTAATTACACCCCTCCTTCCCCCCTTAATTACACCCCCTCCCTCCCCCTTAATTACACCCCCCTCCTCCCCCCCCCTTAATTACACCCCCTCCCTCCCCCTTAATTACAATTGTGTTGTGTACGTTCCCTTTATTATTATTTTGGAGCAGTGTATATACATTGTGGTGTTTACGTTCCCTTTATTATTATTGAGCAGTGTATATACATTGTGTTGTTTACGTTCCCTTTATTATTATTATTGAGCAGTGTATATACATTGTGTTGTTTACGTTCCCTTTATTATTATTATTGAGCAGTGTATATACATTGTGTTGTTTACGTTCCCTTTATTATTATTGAGCAGTGTATATACATTGTGTTGTTTACGTTCCCTTTATTATTATTATTGAGCAGTGTATATACATTGTGGTGTTTACGTTCCCTTTATTATTATTATTGAGCAGTGTATATACATTGTGTTGTTTACGTTCCCTTTATTATTATTGAGCAGTGTATATACATTGTATTGTTTACGTTCCCTTTATTATTATTGAGCAGTGTATATACATTGTATTGTTTACGTTCCCTTTATTATTATTGAGCAGTGTATATACATTGTGTTGTTTACATTCCCTTTATTATTATTGAGCAGTGTATATACATTGTGTTGGTTACGTTCCCTTTATTATTATTGAGCAGTGTATATACATTGTGTTGTTACGTGTCCCCTTTATATATATTTGAGCAGTGTATATACATTGTGTTGGTTACGTGTCCCCTTTATATATATTTGAGCAGTGTATATACATTGTGTTGTTACGTGTTCCCTTTATATATATTTGAGCAGTGTATATACATTGTGTTGGTTACGTGTTCCCTTTATATATATTTGAGCAGTGTATATACATTGTGTTGTTTACGTTCCCTTTATTATTATTATTGAGCAGTGTATATACATTGTGTTGTTTACGTTCCCTTTATTATTATTGAGCAGTGTATATACATTGTGTTGTTTACATTCCCTTTATTATTATTGAGCAGTGTATATACATTGTGTTGTTTACGTTCCCTTTATTATTATTATTGAGCAGTGTATATACATTGTGTTGTTTACATTCCCTTTATTATTATTGAGCAGTGTATATACATTGTGTTGTTTACGTTCCCTTTATTATTATTATTGAGCAGTGTATATACATTGTGTTGTTTACGTTCCCTTTATTATTATTGAGCAGTGTATATACATTGTGTTGTTTACGTTCCCTTTATTATTATTGAGCAGTGTATATACATTGTGTTGGTTACGTTCCCTTTATTATTATTATTGAGCAGTGTATATACATTGTGTTGGTTACGTTCCCTTTATTATTATTGAGCAGTGTATATACATTGTGTTGTTTACGTTCCCTTTATTATTATTATTGAGCAGTGTATATACATTGTATTGTTTACGTTCCCTTTATTATTATTTTGGAGCAGTGTATATACATTGTGTTGTTTACGTTCCCTTTATTATTATTATTGAGCAGTGTATATACATTGTGTTGGTTACGTTCCCTTTATTATTATTATTGAGCAGTGTATATACATTGTGTTGTTTAGGTTCTCTTTATTATTATTATTGAGCAGTGTATATACATTGTGTTGTTTACGTTCCCTTTATTATTATTGAGCAGTGTATATACATTGTGTTGTTTACGTTCCCTTTATTATTATTATTGAGCAGTGTATATACATTGTGTTGTTTACGTTCCCTTTATTATTATTATTGAGCAGTGTATATACATTGTGTTGTTTACGTTCCCTTTATTATTATTATTGAGCAGTGTATATACATTGTGTTGTTTACGTTCCCTTTATTATTATTGAGCAGTGTATATACATTGTGTTGTTTACGTTCCCTTTATTATTATTATTGAGCAGTGTATATACATTGTGTTGTTTACGTTCCCTTTATTATTATTGAGCAGTGTATATACATTGTGTTGTTTACATTCCCTTTATTATTATTGAGCAGTGTATATACATTGTGTTGTTTACGTTCCCTTTATTATTATTGAGCAGTGTATATACATTGTGTTGTTTACATTCCCTTTATTATTATTGAGCAGTGTATATACATTGTGTTGTTTACGTTCCCTTTATTATTTTGGAGCAGTGTATATACATTGTGTTGTTTACATTCCCTTTATTATTATTGAGCAGTGTATATACATTGTGTTGTTTACGTTCCCTTTATTATTATTGAGCAGTGTATATACATTGTGTTGTTTACGTTCCCTTTATTATTATTGAGCAGTGTATATACATTTTGTTGTTTACGTTCCCTTTATTATTATTGAGCAGTGTATATACATTGTGTTGGTTACGTTCCCTTTATTATTATTACTGAGCAGTGTATATACATTGTGTTGTTTACGTTCCCTTTATTATTATTGAGCAGTGTATATACATTGTGTTGTTTACGTTCCCTTTATTATTATTATTGAGCAGTGTATATACATTGTGTTGTGTACGTTCCCTTTATTATTATTGAGCAGTGTATATACATTGTGTTGTTTACATTCCCTTTATTATTATTGAGCAGTGTATATACATTGTGTTGTTTACGTTCCCTTTATTATTATTATTGAGCAGTGTATATACATTGTGTTGTTTACGTTCCCTTTATTATTATTATTGAGCAGTGTATATACATTGTGTTGTTTACATTCCCTTTATTATTATTGAGCAGTGTATATACATTGTGTTGTTTACGTTCCCTTTATTATTATTATTGAGCAGTGTATATACATTGTGTTGTTTACGTTCCCTTTATTATTATTATTGAGCAGTGTATATACATTGTGTTGTTTACGTTCCCTTTATTATTATTATTGAGCAGTGTATATACATTGTGTTGTTTACGTTCCCTTTATTATTATTGAGCAGTGTATATACATTGTGTTGTTTACGTTCCCTTTATTATTATTGAGCAGTGTATATACATTGTGTTGTTTACGTTCCCTTTATTATTATTATTGAGCAGTGTATATACATTGTGTTGTTTACGTTCCCTTTATTATTATTGAGCAGTGTATATACATTGTGTTGTTTACATTCCCTTTATTATTATTGAGCAGTGTATATACATTGTGTTGTTTACGTTCCCTTTATTATTATTGAGCAGTGTATATACATTGTGTTGTTTACATTCCCTTTATTATTATTGAGCAGTGTATATACATTGTGTTGGTTACGTTCCCTTTATTATTATTGAGCAGTGTATATACATTGTGTTGTTTACGTTCCCTTTATTATTATTGAGCAGTGTATATACATTGTGTTGTTTACGTTCCCTTTATTATTATTATTGAGCAGTGTATATACATTGTGTTGTTTACGTTCCCTTTATTATTATTATTGAGCAGTGTATATACATTGTGTTGTTTACATTCCCTTTATTATTATTGAGCAGTGTATATACATTGTGTTGTTTACGTTCCCTTTATTATTATTGAGCAGTGTATATACATTGTGTTGTTTACGTTCCCTTTATTATTATTGAGCAGTGTATATACATTTTGTTGTTTACGTTCCCTTTATTATTATTGAGCAGTGTATATACATTGTGTTGGTTACGTTCCCTTTATTATTATTGAGCAGTGTATATACATTTTGTTGTTTACGTTCCCTTTATTATTATTGAGCAGTGTATATACATTGTGTTGGTTACGTTCCCTTTATTATTATTACTGAGCAGTGTATATACATTGTGTTGTTTACGTTCCCTTTATTATTATTGAGCAGTGTATATACATTGTGTTGTTTACGTTCCCTTTATTATTATTATTGAGCAGTGTATATACATTGTGTTGTTTACATTCCCTTTATTATTATTGAGCAGTGTATATACATTGTGTTGTTTACGTTCCCTTTATTATTATTATTGAGCAGTGTATATACATTGTGTTGTTTACGTTCCCTTTATTATTATTATTGAGCAGTGTATATACATTGTGTTGTTTACATTCCCTTTATTATTATTGAGCAGTGTATATACATTGTGTTGTTTACGTTCCCTTTATTATTATTATTGAGCAGTGTATATACATTGTGTTGTTTACATTCCCTTTATTATTATTATTGAGCAGTGTATATACATTGTGTTGTTTACGTTCCCTTTATTATTATTATTGAGCAGTGTATATACATTGTGTTGTTTACGTTCCCTTTATTATTATTGAGCAGTGTATATACATTGTGTTGTTTACGTTCCCTTTATTATTATTATTGAGCAGTGTATATACATTGTGTTGTTTACATTCCCTTTATTATTATTGAGCAGTGTATATACATTGTGTTGGTTACGTTCCCTTTATTATTTTATTGAGCAGTGTATATACATTGTGTTGTTTACGTTCCCTTTATTATTATTATTGAGCAGTGTATATACATTGTGTTGTTTACGTTCCCTTTATTATTATTATTGAGCAGTGTATATACATTGTGTTGTTTACGTTCCCTTTATTAGTATTATTATTGAGCAGTGTATATACATTGTGTTGTTTACATTCCCTTTATTATTATTGAGCAGTGTATATACATTGTGTTGTTTACGTTCCCTTTATTATTATTATTGAGCAGTGTATATACATTGTGTTGTTTACGTTCCCTTTATTATTATTATTGAGCAGTGTATATACATTGTGTTGTTTACGTTCCCTTTATTATTATTGAGCAGTGTATATACATTGTGTTGTTTACGTTCCCTTTATTATTATTGAGCAGTGTATATACATTGTGTTGTTTACGTTCCCTTTATTATTATTATTGAGCAGTGTATATACATTGTGTTGTTTACGTTCCCTTTATTATTATTGAGCAGTGTATATACATTGTGTTGTTTACATTCCCTTTATTATTATTGAGCAGTGTATATACATTGTGTTGTTTACGTTCCCTTTATTATTATTGAGCAGTGTATATACATTGTGTTGTTTACATTCCCTTTATTATTATTGAGCAGTGTATATACATTGTGTTGGTTACGTTCCCTTTATTATTATTGAGCAGTGTATATACATTGTGTTGTTTACGTTCCCTTTATTATTATTGAGCAGTGTATATACATTGTGTTGTTTACGTTCCCTTTATTATTATTATTGAGCAGTGTATATACATTGTGTTGTTTACGTTCCCTTTATTATTATTATTGAGCAGTGTATATACATTGTGTTGTTTACATTCCCTTTATTATTATTGAGCAGTGTATATACATTGTGTTGTTTACGTTCCCTTTATTATTATTGAGCAGTGTATATACATTGTGTTGTTTACGTTCCCTTTATTATTATTGAGCAGTGTATATACATTGTGTTGGTTACGTTCCCTTTATTATTATTGAGCAGTGTATATACATTGTGTTGTTTACGTTCCCTTTATTATTATTGAGCAGTGTATATACATTGTGTTGGTTACGTTCCCTTTATTATTATTGAGCAGTGTATATACATTGTGTTGTTTACGTTCCCTTTATTATTATTGAGCAGTGTATATACATTGTGTTGTGTACGTTCCCTTTATTATTATTGAGCAGTGTATATACATTGTGTTGTTTACGTTCCCTTTATTATTATTATTGAGCAGTGTATATACATTGTGTTGTTTACGTTCCCTTTATTATTATTATTGAGCAGTGTATATACATTGTGTTGTGTACGTTCCCTTTATTATTATTGAGCAGTGTATATACATTGTGTTGTTTACGTTCCCTTTATTATTATTATTGAGCAGTGTATATACATTGTGTTGTGTACGTTCCCTTTATTATTATTGAGCAGTGTATATACATTGTGTTGTTTACGTTCCCTTTATTATTATTATTGAGCAGTGTATATACATTGTGTTGGTTACGTTCCCTTTATTATTATTTTGGAGCAGTGTATATACATTGTGTTGTTTACGTTCCCTTTATTATTTTATTGAGCAGTGTATATACATTGTGGTGTTTACGTCCCCTTTATTATTATTGAGCAGTGTATATACATTGTGTTGTTTACGTTCCCTTTATTATTATTATTGAGCAGTGTATATACATTGTGGTGTTTATGTCCCCTTTATTATTATTGAGCAGTGTATATACATTGTGTTGTTTACGTTCCCTTTATTATTATTGAGCAGTGTATATACATTGTGTTGTGTACGTTCCCTTTATTATTATTGAGCAGTGTATATACATTGTGTTGTGTACGTTCCCTTTATTATTATTGAGCAGTGTATATACATTGTATTGTGTACGTTCCCTTTATTATTATTATTGAGCAGTGTATATACATTGTATTGTTTACGTTCCCTTTATTATTATTATTGAGCAGTGTATATACATTGTGTTGTTTACGTTCCCT
Source organism: Hyla sarda (assembly GCF_029499605.1). Classification (NCBI taxonomy): domain Eukaryota; kingdom Metazoa; phylum Chordata; class Amphibia; order Anura; family Hylidae; genus Hyla; species Hyla sarda. The sequence goes on along the minus strand of NW_026609143.1, from coordinate 1,808 downwards.
TTATTATTATTATTGAGCAGTGTATATACATTGTGTTGGTTACGTTCCCTTTATTATTATTGAGCAGTGTATATACATTGTGTTGTTTACATTCCCTTTATTATTATTGAGCAGTGTATATACATTGTGTTGTTTACGTTCCCTTTATTATTATTATTGAGCAGTGTATATACATTGTGTTGTTTACGTTCCCTTTATTATTATTATTGAGCAGTGTATATACATTGTGTTGTTTACATTCCCTTTATTATTATTGAGCAGTGTATATACATTGTGTTGTTTACGTTCCCTTTATTATTATTATTATTGAGCAGTGTATATACATTGTGTTGTTTACGTTCCCTTTATTATTACTGGAGCAGTGTATATACATTGTGTTGTTTACGTTCCCTTTATTATTATTGAGCAGTGTATATACATTGTGTTGTTTACGTTCCCTTTATTATTATTGAGCAGTGTATATACATTGTGTTGTTTACATTCCCTTTATTATTATTGAGCAGTGTATATACATTGTGTTGTTTACGTTCCCTTTATTATTATTGAGCAGTGTATATACATTGTGTTGTTTACGTTCCCTTTATTATTATTATTGAGCAGTGTATATACATTGTGTTGTTTACGTTCCCTTTATTATTATTATTGAGCAGTGTATATACATTGTGTTGTTTACATTCCCTTTATTATTATTATTGAGCAGTGTATATACATTGTGTTGTTTACGTTCCCTTTATTATTTTGGAGCAGTGTATATACATTGTGTTGTTTACGTTCCCTTTATTATTATTATTGAGCAGTGTATATACATTGTGTTGGTTTACGTTCCCTTTATTATTATTGAGCAGTGTATATACATTGTGTTGTTTACATTCCCTTTATTATTATTATTGAGCAGTGTATATACATTGTGTTGTTTACGTTCCCTTTATTATTTTTGAGCAGTGTATATACATTGTGTTGTTTACGTTCCCTTTATTATTATTATTGAGCAGTGTATATACATTGTGTTGTTTACGTTCCCTTTATTATTATTATTGAGCAGTGTATATACATTGTGTTGTTTACGTTCCCTTTATTATTATTGAGCAGTGTATATACATTGTGTTGTTTACGTTCCCTTTATTATTATTATTGAGCAGTGTATATACATTGTGTTGTTTACGTTCCCTTTATTATTTTGAGCAGTGTATATACATTGTGTTGTTTACGTTCCCTTTATTATTATTGAGCAGTGTATATACATTGTGTTGTTTACGTTCCCTTTATTATTATTATTGAGCAGTGTATATACATTGTGTTGTTTACGTTCCCTTTATTATTATTATTGAGCAGTGTATATACATTGTGTTGTTTACGTTCCCTTTATTATTATTATTGAGCAGTGTATATACATTGTGTTGTTTACGTTCCCTTTATTATTATTGAGCAGTGTATATACATTGTGTTGTTTACGTTCCCTTTATTATTATTGAGCAGTGTATATACATTGTGTTGTTTACAGTTCCCTTTATTATTATTGAGCAGTGTATATACATTGTGTTGTTTACGTTCCCTTTATTATTATTATTGAGCAGTGTATATACATTGTGTTGTTTACATTCCCTTTATTATTATTGAGCAGTGTATATACATTGTGTTGTTTACGTTCCCTTTATTATTATTATTGAGCAGTGTATATACATTGTGTTGTTTACGTTCCCTTTATTATTATTATTGAGCAGTGTATATACATTGTGTTGTTTACGTTCCCTTTATTATTATTGAGCAGTGTATATACATTGTGTTGTTTACATTCCCCTTTATTATTA
>NW_026609142.1:0-40023 GCF_029499605.1 Hyla sarda | reverse complement strand
CCGCCATGTGGATCTCTTAACATCTGCAGGAAAAACATGTCAGACTCTGCATATATTCAGTGCCCTCCTCTACACAATCTTCCCATCTATAGGCCCCACAAACTGTAATAATGCCCTCCTTTGTGTCCTGCACAGTAAAAGGGCAGGTAGGTAGGTAGACAGGTAAATAGGTAACTAGGTAGGTAGATCAGGAAGCCAGATATGAAGGCCAGGTACATAGTTAGATAGCCTGGTATGTAGGTAAGTAGTTAGGCATCCAGGTATAAAGTTAGGTAGCCCCCCCAATAAGTATAGGCAGTTACACCCCCCCCCCCCCCCCCGTTCCCTATAGGCAGAATCACCCGCTCTCTTCCCCATAGGTATAGGCAGTTACCCCCCCCTCCCTCTCTTCCCCATAGGTATAGGCAGTTACCCCCCTCCCTCTCTTCCCCATAGGTATAGGCAGTTACCCCCCTCCCTCTCTTCCCCATAGAGATAGGCAGTTACCCCCCTCCCTCTCTTCCCCATAGTATAGGCAGTTACCCCCCTCCCTCTCTTCCCCATAGGTATAGGCAGTTACCCCCCTCCCTCTCTTCCCCATAGGTATAGGCAGTTACCCCCCTCCCTCTCTTCCCCATAGGTATAGGCAGTTACCCCCCTCCCTCTCTTCCCCATAGGTATAGGCAGTTACCCCCTCCCTCTCTTCCCCAAAGTATAGGCAGTTACCCCCCTCCCTCTCTTCCCCATAGGTATAGGCAGTTACCCCCCCTCTCTCTTCCCTATTGGTATAGGCAGTTACCCCCCTCTCTCTTCCCCCATAGGTATAGGCAGTTACCCCCCCCCCCCACTTCTTCCCCATAGGTATAGGGCAGTTACTCCCCCTCTCTTCCCCATAGGTATAGGCAGTTACCCCCCCCCCTCTTCCCCATAGGCATAGGCAGTTAGCCCCCCCCCCCCACTTCTTCCCCATAGGTATAGGCAGTTACCCCCCCTCTCTTCCCCATAGGTATAGGCAGTTTACCCCCCCCCCTCTTCCCCATAGGTATAGGCAGTTACCCCCCCTTCTCTTCCCCATAGGTATAGGCAGTTACCCCCCCTTTTCCCCATTGGTATAGGCAGTTACCCCCCCCCCCCCTCTTCCCCATAGGTATAGGCAGTTACCCCCCCCCCCCCTCTTCCCCATAGGTACGGGCAGTTACCCCCTCTCTCTTCCCTATAGGTATAGGAAGTTACCCCCCTCTCTCCCTTCCCCTATAGGTATAGGCAGTTACCCCCCTCTCTCTTCCCTATAGGTATAGGCAGTTACCCCCCCCCCCCTCTCTCTTCCCTATAGGTATAGGCAGTTACCCCCCCTCTCTCTTCCCTATAGGTATAGGCAGTTACCCCCCTCTCTCTTCCCTATAGGTATAGGCAGTTACCCCCCTCTCTCTTTCCTATAGGTATAGGAAGTTACCCCCCTCTCTCTTCCCTACAGGTATAGGCAGTTACCCCCCTCTCTCTTCCCTATAGGTATAGGCAGTTACCCCCCCCCCCCCTCTCTCTTCCCTATAGGTATAGGCAGTTACCCCCTCTCTCTTCCCTATAGGTATAGGCAGTTACCCCACCCCTCTTTCTTCCCGATAGGTATAGGCAGTTACCCCCCCCCCCTCTTCCCCATAGGTATAGGCAGTTACCCCCCCCCTCTCTTCCCTATGGGTATAGGCATTTACCCCCCTCTCTCTCTTCCCTATAGGTATAGGCAGTTACCCCCCCCCCTCTCTCTTCCCTATAGGTATAGGCAGTCACCCCCCTCTCTCTTCCCTATAGGTATAGGCAGTTACCCCACCCCTCTCTCTTTCCCGATAGGTATAGGCAGTTACCCCCCCCCTCTTCCCCATAGGTATAGGCAGTTACCCCCCCCCCTCCTCTCTTCCTATAGGTATAGGCATTTACCCCCCTCTCTCTCTTCCCTATAGGTATATGCAGTTACCCCCCTCTCTCTTCCCTATAGGTATAAGCAGTTACCCCCCCTCTCTCTTCCCCATAGGTATAGGCAGTTACCCCCCTCTCTCTTCCCTATAGGTATAAGCAGTTACCCCCCTCTCTCTTCCCTATAGGTATAGGCAGTTACCCCCCCCCCCCCCTCTCTCTTTCCTATAGGTATAGCAGTTACCCCACCCCTCTCTCTTCCCAATAGGTATAGGCAGTTACCCCCCCCCCCTTTTCCCCATAGGTATAGGCAGTTACCCCCCCCCTCTTCCCCATAGGTATAGGCAGTTACCCCCCCTCTCTCTTCCCTATAGGTATAGGCAGTTACCCCCTCTCTCTCTCTTCCCCTATAGGTATATGCAGTTACCCCCCCCTCTTCCCGATAGGTATAGGCAGTTACCCCCCTCCCTCTCTTCCCCATAGGTATAGGCAGTTACCCCCCTCTCTCTCTTCCCCATAGGTATAGGCCCTTACCCCCCCCCCCCCTCTCTCTTCCCTATTGGTATAGGCAGTTACCCCCCCTCTCTCTTCCCCATAGGTATAGGCACTTACCCCCACCCCCCACTTCTTCCCCATAGGTATAGGCAGTTACCCCCCCCTCTCTTCCCGATAGGTATAGGCAGTTACACCCCCCTCTTCCCCCATAGGTATAGGCAGTTACCCCCCCCTCTCTTCCCCATAGGTATAGACAGTTACCCCCCCCCCCCTCTTCCCCATAGGTGTAGGCAGTTACCCCCCCTCTTCCCCATAGGTATAGGCAGTTACCCCCCCCCTCTTCTCCATAGGTACGGGCAGTTACCCCCTCTCTCTTCCCTATAGGTACAGGCAGTTACCCCCCCTCTCTTTTCCCTATAGGTATAGGCAGTTACCCCCCCTCTCTCGTCCCTATAGGTATAGGCAGTTACCCCCCCCCTCTCTCTTCCCTATAGGTATAGGCAGTTACCCCCCCTCTCTCTTCCCTATAGGTATAGGCAGTTACCCCCCCCCTCTCTCTATCCCTATAGGTATAGGCAGTTACCCCCCTCTCTCTTCCCTATAGGTATAGGCAGTTACCCCCCCCTCTCTCTTCCCTATAGGTATAGGCAGTTACCCCCCTCTCTCTCTCCCTATAGGTATAGGCAGTTACCCCCCTCTCTCTTCCCTATAGGTATAGGCAGTTACCCCCCTCTCTCTTTCCTATAGGTATAGGCAGTTACCCCACCCCTCTCTCTTCCCGATAGGTATAGGCAGTTACCCCCCCCCCCTTTCCCCATAGGTATAGGCAGTTACCCCCCCCCTTTCCCCATAGGTATAGGCAGTTACCCCCCCCCCCCCCCTCTTCCCCATAGGTATAGGCAGTTACCCCCCCCCCCTTCCCCATAGGTATAGGCAGTTACCCCCCCCCCCCCCTCTCTCTTCCCTATAGGCATAGTCGTGCGCACTAAACCCCAGCCCCACCGGACATCCCCGACATCACCAGGCCGAAATCCCCCCCCTGTCACAGCAAACCTAGCTTGACAACATACACGCCCTCCCCCTCAGCCTCGTCTTGCTGGAGGAGCTGCAAGACCACAACACCCCCCCGCCCCACCCCTCATGTTGCTGGAGAAGCACTGTGAGATCCAGTACCCCCCCCAACCCCTAATCACAACCACATTGCGGCTGCTTTTTTGCTTACTTCATCCTGACGAGGAGCGCTGCTTCCTCCCCCGAAGTGCCTCTCATCTGCCTCAGCTGCTGCGCGACAGTGTCTTCAAATCAGGGGGAAAAGGTCAGTCACAAATATCGGCCATTCCTGTCCTCAGAGCCTCAGCCGGACAGGGAAGAGACACTGACCGTGTGAGGCTCCTTTCATGTGTGATCTGTCTGCTAAAATGTGTATCTAATCCCCCAGTGTGTGATCTGTCTGCTAAAATGTGTATCTAATCCCCCAGTGTGTGATCTGTCTGCTAAAATGTGTATCTAATCCCCCAGTGTGTGATCTGTCTGCTAAAATGTGTATCTAATCCCCCAGTGTGTGATCTGTCTGCTAAAATGTGTATCTAATCCCCCAGTGTGTGATCTGTCTGCTAAAATGTGTATCTAATCCCCCAGTGTGTGATCTGTCTGCTAAAATGTGTATCTAATCCCCCAGTGTGTGATCTGTCTGCTAAAATATGTATCTAATCCCCCCAGTGTGTGATCTGTCTGCTAAATGTGTATCTAATCCCCCAGTGTGTGATCTGTCTGCTAAAATGTGTATCTAATCCCCCAGTGTGTGATCTGTCTGCTAAAATGTGTATCTAATCCCCCAGTGTGTGATCTGTCTAATGAGCTGTGTATCAAATCCCCCATAAGTGATACTGTTTGAGCTGTGTATCTAATCCCCCTTAAGTGATACTGTTTGAGCTGTGTATCTAATCCCCCTTGTGAGATCTGTCTGATGAGCTGTGTATCTAATCCTCCCATGTGTGATACTGTTTGTTGAGCCCCTATAATCTAATTCCCCCATGTGATCTGTCTGATAAGCTGTGTATCTAATCCCCCTTGTGAGATCTGTCTGATGAGCTGTGTATCTAATCCTCCCATGGTGTGATACTGTTTGTTGAGCCCCTATATCTAATTCCCCCATGTGTGATCTGTCTGATGAGCTGTGTATCTAATCCTCCCAGGTGTGATCTGTCTGATGAGCTGTGTATCTAATCCTCCCCAGGTGTGATCTGTCTGATGAGCAGTGTATTTAATCCTCCCATGTGTGATACTGTTTGCTGAGCCCCCTGTATCTAATCCCTATGTGTGATTTGAGCTGTGTATTTAATCCCTTTATGTTTGATATTGTCTGCTGAGCTGTGTATCTAATCCCCCCTATGTCTGATACTGGTTACTGAGCCCCTGTATCTAATCCTATAATGTGTGATACTGTCTCTATCTAATATTGTTACACTGTCTGCTAAACAGTGTGTCACCCCAGTAGTAAGGAGATTACATGAGGAGGTTTGTTACAGTGTGTCACCCCAGTAGTAAGGAGATTACATGAGGAGGTTTGTTACAGTGTGTCACCCCAGTAGTAAGGAGATTACATGAGGAGGTTTGTTACAGTGTGTCACCCCCAGTAGTAAGGAGATTACATGAGGAGGTTTGTTACAGTGTGTCACCCCAGTAGTAAGGAGATTACATGAGGAGGAGGTTTGTTACAGTGTGTCAACCCAGTATTAAGGTGATTACATGAGGAGGAGGTTTGTTACAGTGTGTCACCCCCAGTAGTAAGGAGAGTACATGAAGAGGAGGTTTGTTACAGTGTGTCACCCCAGTAGTAAGGTGATTACATGAGGAGGAGGTTTGTTACAGTGTGTCACCCCAGTAGTAAGGAGAAGACATGAAGAGGAGGTTTGTTACAGTGTGTCACCCCAGTAGTAAGGAGATTACATGAGGAGGAGGTTTGTTACAGTGTGTCACCCCAGTAGTAAGGAGAGTACATGAAGAGGAGGTTTGTTACAGTGTGTCACCCCAGTAGTAAGGTGATTACATGAGGAGGAGGTTTGTTACAGTGTGTCACCCCAGTAGTAAGGAGAGGACATGAAGAGGAGGTTTGTTACAGTGTGTCACCCCAGTAGTAAGGAGAGGACATGAAGAGGAGGTTTGTTACAGTGTGTCACCCCAGTAGTAAGGAGATTACATGAGTAGGAGGTTTGTTACAGTGTGTCACCCCAGTAGTAAGGAGATTACATGAGTAGGAGGTTTGTTACAGTGTGTCACCCCCAGTAGTAAGGAGATTACATGAGTAGGAGGTTTGTTACAGTGTGTCACCCCCAGTAGTAAGGAGATTACATGAGGAGGAGGTTTGTTACAGTGTGTCACCCCCAAGTAGTAAGGTTGGGCGTGTCAAAGGGCAGAGCCAATGTGTGGGGTCAAGGGGGCGGCAAAATTAGCTTTCGCCTAGGGTGCCAAAAGTCCTTGCACCAGCCCTGATCATGTATGATTGTGACTGTCTATTATATGTAGGCTCACAGCTAAGGACTACACCCCCATCATGTGTGATTGTCTATTATATGTAGGATACATATAATAGACAGTCACAATCATACATGATGGGAATGTAGTCCTGAGCTTTGAGCCTACATATAATAGACAGTCACAATCATACATGGCAAAACCTTGGCAAATATAAGATCAGGGGTAGAATTAGTCCCGTAAGCCTCATGGTAAATTCTAGACTTGTCCTCCTCCCTACAATTATAACTATACTGCACCTAATGTGGGGGAACTATACTCCACCTAATGTGAGGGAACTATACTCCACCTAATGTGGGGAACTATACTGCACCTGATGTGGAGGAACTGTACTGCCAACCTAATGTGGGGGAACTATACTACTAACCTAATGTGGGGGAACTATACTGCACCTAATGTGGGGGAACTGTACTGCACCTAATGTGGGGGACTATACTGCACCTAATGTGGAGGAACTGTACTACTAACCTAATGTGGGGGAACTATACTGCCAACCTAATGTGGTGGGAACTATACTACTAACCTAATGTGGGGGAACTATACTGCACCTAATGTGGGGGAACTGTACTACTAACCTAATGTGGGAGAACTATACTGCACCTAATGTGGGAGATTTATACTGCCAACCTAATGTGGGGGAACTATGCTGCCAAACTAATGTGAATACAAAAATATAAAATTGTACTATTCTGATCCCTATAGCACTTTTATTTTTCTGTATATGGGGATGTATGAGGGTCATTTTTAGCGCTGTGATTTGTACTTTTTATCGGTATCATTTTTTTTTTTTTTTTTTTGCTTTTTAGATATTTGTTATGGTATTTCAAGTGACCACAAATGTGCTAATCTGATTAGTGCACTATTACAACTTTTGGGACCCCACTTCTGATTTTGCCCAGGGCCATGCTAAGCCTAAAACTGGCCCTGGATCCAATCCTCCTACACTATGCAAGCAGGAGTGTGTGTGTGTATATACATACACATACACACACACACAGACACACACACGTACGCGGAGTGAGTTTGTGCTTTAGGGTGCACACCCTAATGCAATAGGCTGCGCACGCCTATGCCTATAGGTATAGGCATTTACCCCCCCCTCTCTCTCTTCCCTATAGGTATATGCAGTTACCCCCCCCCCCTCTTCCCCATAGGTATAGGCAGTTACCCCCCCACTCTTCCCCATAGGTACGGGCAGTTACCCCCTCTCTCTTCCCTATAGGTATAGGCAGTTACCCCCCTCTCTCTTCCCTATAGATATAGGCAGTTACCCCCCCCCCCTCTCTCTTTCCTATAGGTATAGGCAGTTACCCAACCCCTCTCTCTTCCCAATAGGTATAGGCAGTTACCCCCCCCCTTTTCCCCATAGGTATAGGCAGTTACCCCCCCCCCTCTTCCCCATAGGTATAGGCAGTCCCCCCCCCCTCTTCCCCATAGGTATAGGCAGTTACCCCCTCTCTCTCTCTTCCCTATAGGTATATGCAGTTACCCCCGCCCTCTTCCCCATAGGTATAGGCAGTTACCCCCCTCCCTCTCTTCCCCATAGGTATAGGCAGTTACCCCCCTCTCTCTCTTCCCCATAGGTATAGGCAGTTACCCCCCCCCCCTCTTCCCCATAGGTATAGGCAGTTACCCCCCCCCCCACACTTCTTCCCCATAGGTATAGGCAGTTACCCCCCCACTCTTCCCCATAGGTACGGGCAGTTACCCCCTCTCTCTTCCCTATAGGTATAGGCAGTTACCCCCCTCTCTCTTCCCTATAGATATAGGCAGTTACCCCCCCCTCTCTCTTTCCTATAGGTATATGCAGTTACCCAACCCCTCTCTCTTCCCAATAGGTATAGGCAGTTACCCCCCCCCCCCCTTTTCCCCATAGGTATACGCAGTTACCCCCCCCCTCTTCCCCATAGGTATAGGCAGTCCCCCCCCCCCCCTCTTCCCCATAGGTATAGGCAGTTACCCCCTCTCTCTCTCTTCCCTATAGGTATATGCAGTTACCCCCCCCCCCCTCTTCCCCATAGGTATAGGCAGTTACCCCCCCTCCCTCTCTTCCCCATAGGTATAGGCAGTTACCCCCCCTCTCTCTCTTCCCCATAGGTATAGGCAGTTACCCCCCCCTCTTCCCCATAGGTATAGGCAGTTACCCCCCCCCCCACACTTCTTCCCCATAGGTACGGGCAGTTACCCCCCTCTCTCTTCCCTATAGGTATAGGCAGTTACCCCCCTCTCTCTTCCCTATAGGTATAGGCAGTTACCCCCCCCTCTCTCTTCCCTATAGGTATAGGCAGTTACCCCCCTCTCTCTTCCCTATAGGTATAGGCAGTTACCCCCCCTCTCTCTTCCCTATATGTATAGGCAGTTACCCCACCCCTCTCTCTTCCCGATAGGTATAGGCAGTTACCCCCCCCTCTCTCTTCCCTATGGGTATAGGCAGTTACCCCCCCCCCTCTTCCCCATAGGTATAGGCAGTTACCCCCCCCCCCTCTTCCCCATAGGTATAGGCAGTTACCTCCCCTCTCTCTTCCCTATAGGTATAGGCAGTTACCCCCCCCTCTTCCCCATAGGTATATGCAGTTACCCCCCCCCTCTTCCTTATAGGTATAGGCAATTTCCCCCCCTCTTCCCCATAGGTATAGGCAGTTACCCCCCCCCCCTCTTCCTCATAGGTATAGGCAGTTACCCCCCCCCTCTTCCCCATAGGTATAGGCAGTTACCCCCCCTCTCTCTTCCCTATAGGTATAGGCAGTTACCCCCCTCAATCTTCCCTATAGGTATAGGCAGTTACCCCCCCCTCTCTCTTCCCTATAGGTATAGGCAGTTACCCCCCCCTCTCTCTTCCCGATAGGTATAGGCAGTTACCCCCCCACCCCTTTTCCCCATAGGTATAGGCAGTTACCCCCCCCCCCCCTCTCTCTTCCCTATGGGTATAGGCAGTTACTTCCCCCTCTTCCCCATAGGTATAGGCAGTTACCCCCCCTCTCTCTTCCCTATAGGTATAGGCAGTTATACCCCCTCTTCCCCATAGGTATATGCAGTTACCCCCCCTCTTCCCTATAGGTATAGGCAATTACCCCCCCCCTCTTCCCCATAGGCATAGGCAGTTACCCTCCCCTCTTCCCCATAGGTATAGGCAGTTACCCCCCCCCTCTCTCTTCCCTATAGGTATAGGCAGTTACCCCCCCTCTTCCCCATAGGTATATGCAGTTACCCCCCCCCTCTTCCTTATAGGTATAGGCAATTACCCCCCCCCTCTTCCCCATAGGTATAGGCAGTTACCCCCCCCCCCCTCTTCCTCATAGGTATAGGCAGTTACCCCCCCCCCCCCTCTTCCCCATAGGTATAGGCAGTTACCCCCCCTCTCTCTTCCCTATAGGTATAGGCAGTTACCCCCCTCAATCTTCCCTATAGGTATAGCCAGTTACCCCCCCCCTCTCTCTTCCCTATAGGTATAGGCAGTTACCCCCCCCCTCTCTCTTCCCGATAGGTATAGGCAGTTACCCCCCCCCCCCCTCTTCCCCATAGGCATAGGCAGTTACCCTCCCCTCTTCCCCATAGGTATAGGCAGTTACCCCCCCCCCCCCTCTCTCTTCCCTATAGGTATAGGCAGTTACCCCCCCCTCTTCCCCATAGGTATAGGCAGTTACCCCCCCTCTTCCCCATAGGTATAGGCTGTTACCCCCCCCCCTCTTCCCCATAGGTATAGGCAGTTACCCCCCCCCTCTCTCTTCCCTATAGGTATAGGCAGTTACCCCCCCTCTTCCCCATAGGTATATGCAGTTACCCCCCCCCTCTTCCCCATAGGTATATGCAGTTACCCCCCCTCTTCCTTATAGGTATAGGCAATTACCCACCCCCCCCCCCTCTTCCCCATAGGTATAGGCAGTTACCCCCCCCCCCTCTTCCCCATAGGTATAGGCAGTTACCCCCCCCCCCCCTCTTCCCCATAGCTATAGGCAGTTACCCCCCCCATCTCTCTTCCCTATAGGTATAGGCAGTTACCCCCCTCTCTCTTCCCTATAGGTATAGGCAGTTACCCCCCCCTCTCTCTTCCCCATAGGTATAGGCAGTTAACCCCCCCTCCTCTTCCCCATAGGTATAGGCAGTTACCCCCCCCCCCTTTTCCCCATAGGTATAGGCAGTTACCCCCCCCCCCTTTTCCCCATAGGTATAGGCAGTTACCCCCCCTCTCTCTCTTCCCTATGGGTATAGGCAGTTACTTCCCCCTCTTCCCCATAGGTATAGGCAGTTACCCCCCCTCTCTCTTCCCTATAGGTATAGGCAGTTACCCCCCCCTCTCCCCCATAGTTTTAGGCAGTTACCCCCCCCCTCTCTTCCCCATAGGTATAGGCAGTTAACCCCCAATCCTCTTCCCCATAGGTATAGGCAGTTACCCCCCCCCCCTCTTCCCCATAGGTATAGGCAGTTACCCCCCCCTCTCTCTTCCCTATAGGTATAGGCAGTTATACCCCCCTTCCCCATAGGTATATGCAGTTACCCCCCCCCCCCCTCTTCCCTATAGGTATAGGCAATTACCCCCCCCCCCCCTCTTCCCGATAGGTATAGGCAGTTACCCCCCCCTCTCTCTTCCCTATAGGTATAGGCAGTTACCCCCCCCTCTTCCCCATAGGTATAGGCAGTTACCCCCCCTCTCTCTTCCCTATAGGTATAGGCAGTTACCCCCCCCCCCTCTTCCTCATAGGTATAGGCAGTTACCCCCCCCCCCTCTTCCTCATAGGTATATGCAGTTACCCCCCCCCCCCCTCTTCCTAATAGGTATAGACAATTACCCCCCCCCCATCCTCTTCCCCATAGGTATAGGCAGTTACCCCCCCTCTTCCCCATAGGTATAGGCTGTTACCCCCCCCCTCTTCCTCATAGGTATATGCAGTTACCCCCCCCTCTTCCTAATAGGTATAGACAATTACCCCCCCCCCATCCTCTTCCCCATAGGTATAGGCAGTTACCCCCCCTCTCTCTTCCCTATAGGTATAGGCAGTTACTCCCCCCCTCTTCCCCATAGTTTTAGGCAGTTACCCCCCCTCTCTTCCCCATAGGTATAGGCAGTTAACCCCCCCTCCTCTTCCCCATAGGTATAGGCAGTTACCCCCCCCTCTTCCCCATAGGTATAGGCAGTTACCCCCCCCTCTCTCTTCCCTATAGGTATAGGCAGTTATACCCCCTCTTCCCCATAGGTATATGCAGTTACCCCCCCCCCCCCTCTTCCCTATAGGTATAGGCTATTACCCCCCCCCCTCTTCCCGATAGGTATAGGCAGTTACCCCCCCTCTCTCTTCCCTATAGGTATAGGCAGTTACCCCCCCTCTTCCCCATAGGTATAGGCAGTTACCCCCCCTCTCTCTTCCCTATAGGTATAGGCAGTTACCCCCCCCTCTTCCTCATAGGTATATGCAGTTACCCCCCCCCTCTTCCTAATAGGTATAGACAATTACCCCCCCCCCCCCCATCCTCTTCCCCATAGGTATAGGCAGTTACCCCCCCTCTTCCCCATAGGTATAGGCTGTTACCCCCCCCCCCTCTTCCCCATAGGTATAGGCAGTTACCCCCCCTCTTCCCCATAGGTATATGCAGTTACCCCCCCCCTCTTCCCCATAGGTATATGCAGTTATCCCCCCCCCCTCTTCCTTATAGGTATAGGCAATTACCCACCCCCCACCCTCTTCCCCATAGGTATAGGCAGTTACCCCCCCCCTCTTCCCCATAGGTATAGGCAGTTACCCCCCCCCCCTCTTCCCCATAGCTATAGGCAGTTACCCCCCCATCTCTCTTCCCTATAGGTATAGGCAGTTACCCCTCTCTCTCTTCCCTATAGGTATAGGCAGTTACCCCCCCCCCTCTCTCTTTCCCATAGGTATAGGCAGTTAACCCCCCCTCCTCTTCCCCAAAGGTATAGGCAGTTACCCCCCCTCTTCCCCATAGGTATAGGCAGTTACCCCCCCCTTTTCCCCATAGGTATAGGCAGTTACCCCCCCCCCCCCCTTTTCCCCATAGGTATAGGCAGTTACCCCCCCTCTCTCTCTTCCTTATGGGTATAGGCAGTTACTTCCCCCTCTTCCCCATAGGTATAGGCAGTTACCCCCCCTCTCTCTTCCCTATAGGTATAGGCAGTTACCCCCCCCCCTCTTCCCCATAGTTTTAGGCAGTTACCCCCCCCTCTCTTCCCCATAGGTATAGGCAGTTAACCCCCCCTCCTCTTCCCCATAGGTATAGGCAGTTACCCCCCCCCCCCTCTTCCCCATAGGTATAGGCAGTTACCCCCCCTCTCTCTTCCCTATAGGTATAGGCAGTTATACCCCCTCTTCCCCATAGGTATATGCAGTTACCCCCCCCCCTCTTCCCTATAGGTATAGGCAATTACCCCCCCCCCTCTTCCCGATAGGTATAGGCAGTTACCCCCCCTCTCTCTTCCCTCTACCCTGTTTCCCCAAAAATAAACCCTACTCTGAAAGTAAGCCCTAGCAGGATTATAAGGGTGGGCTGCAATATAAGCCCTACCCCGAAAATAAGACCTAGGCCAGGGGTAATCAACTGGCGGACCGCGGTCCAGATCTGGACCGCAGCCACCAGTAATACCCGCAGACCAGACCCCCCAGTCCCCCTCACCTCCTTTAGTTGGTCGCGGGCATACCGTAATTGAGCCAGGACAGGGACGCTGTTGCTTTAAAACGTCCGCACGTATGCACGGCCGACGTCATGGACGTGTCCCTGCCCCCGGCTGCTAAGCAACAGGCAACAGAAGGAGATCCCGGACAGTGCAAGTACAGTACAAGTTGTGGACGCTATGGTACGGACGAAGGTGGAGAAGTGCTGGTCTCCGCTGGGGATGAAATGTGTAAGATACCGTAGTTTATTATGGCAGAGGGGTGGGGGGCACTGTAGGAGTGTGGAGGACGGGGGAAGGGGAGGATGGGGGGCTGTAGCAGTGTGGAGGATTGGGGGGGGATGCAGGAATGTGGAGGATGGGGAGGCTGCAGGAGTGTGGAGGATGGGGGGCTGCAGGAGTGTGGAGGATGGGGGGCTTTAACAGTGTGGAAGATGGGGGGTGCAGCAACCTCCACACTGCTACAGACCCCCATCCTCCACACTCCTGCAGCCCCCCATCATCCACACTGCTACAGACCCCCATCCTCCACACTGCTACAGACCCCCATCCTCCACACTCCTGCAGCTCCCCATAAATGAATAAGCCCTACCCTGAAAATAAGCCCTAGTGTGTTTTTTGGGACTAAAATGAATATAAGACCCAGTCTTATTTTCGGAGAAACACAGTAGGTATAGGCAGTTACCCCCACCTCTTCGACATAGGTACAGGCAGTTACCCCCCCCCCCCTCTTCCCCATAGGTATAGGCAATTACCCCCACCCCCCTCTTACCCATAGGTATTGGCAGTTACCCACTCCCCCTCTTCCCCATAGGTATAGGCAGTTACCCCCCCCCCCCTTCTTCCCCATAGGTATAGACAGTTACCCCCCCTCTTCCCCATAGGAATAGGCAGTTATCCCCCCCTCTTCCCCATAGGTATAGGCAGTTACCCCCCCCCCCCCTTCTTCCCCATAGGTATAGGCAGTTACCTCCCCCCCCTCTTCCCCATAGGAATAGGCAGTTACCCCCCCCCCTCTTCCCCATAGGTATAGGCAGTTAACCCCCCCTCTTCCCCATAGGTATAGGCAGTTACCCCCCCCCCCCCCTCTTCACCATAGGTGTAGGCAGTTACCCCCCCTCACTTAAAAAAATACAAATAAAATACCTCATGTCATCCATATTTTTTTAACACTATTTTTCACACACAGAAATAAAATTAAATGAGTTGAACAAGTCAAAGAACAGTTTAAAAAAGGGAAACTTTATTTATTATTTATTAAAATGTTTGTGTAGGGGATTTTTTGTAACCTCCCATCACTCACAAAGAGCGTACAGTAACTAACTCAGGACAGGAAAAACCTCCAGAGGGGAGGAAACCTGTAGGGAATCCATGGCTACTGTATTGCCCTTCCTCTGGGCATACTAAAGGAGGTTACCTCTAGAATTTGGGCAAATGTGTCTGTGTATGTGCGTGATTTGAGGGGCTGTGCCTTCATCCAACTTCTTGCTGTAGGTCCGGAAATCTAGGCCTTCATCCAACGTCTTGCTGTAAGTCCGGAAATCTAGGCCATCATCCAACTTCGCGCTTTAAGTCCGGAAATGCTACTCCACATGCTGGAAATAGTGCATCTAAGATAGGAAAACAAAAAGATAGATTATTTACATGTTTATTATAGAAATGCACATGGTACTGCACTAAACACTAATGTGGCACTTACCAGTCACAGTCATGTTTTTGACTTCACATTCCCGCGTCCCTACAGTGTCCAGCACCGGCCCCTCACTGGTGAAGAATGAGCAGGAGCAGTGTTATATCTGCTCAGTGCTGCTCTCTGGTGGACAATGGTTATGACATCACATGTGTGACACGCTGTTACCTCCTGGGAGTTCTATTTGAGCAGTGCTGCTCTCTGATTGGCTGAAACCTAAAAAAGCTTTTAACATATTCTGCATGACTGTTATCTAAGGGATTTTATATTTTTTTTGCATTTTTTACAAAATGGCGCTACTTCCTAAGGGTGCGCTATATTTGTTTCTCCTATCCAGACGCTTAATATTTGTAACATAATTTTGTGGCCCCAACAGCCTGGGCGTCCATCGAGTGACGTCCCTGCAGCATTGGATGTCACTCGTCAGACGTCCCGGCAGCCATTGATTTAAAGTGGTCGTGGCTCCTGCTGCCAGTTCAAGATCAGACACCATGGCCCTAGATTGACATACTGCATCAGTTATCCCTTGTGGCTGTCCACTTGTAGCAAAACTACAACTCCCAGCATGCCCTGACATGGGGGGGGGGGGGTGACTGCCAAAGATAAAGCAATGTGTGATATGAAAATTGCCACATATAAACTGTGTTTAATCCCAGCCTAAGCCTTGTAACAGTCACAATTTTTGAAAAACACCACAAAAACTGCCCCACCTCATTTATTTTCTACCAAAATGACATCTTTGTGGCATTTTTGACAAAAACACTGGGGGAGATTTATCAAAACCTGTGAAGAGGAAAACCAGTTGACCAGTTGCCCATAGCAACCAATCAGCTTGCTACTTTCATTTTTAAAAAGGCCTCTGAAAAGTGAAAGAAGTGATCTGATTGGTTGCTATGGGCAACTGGTCAACTTCCTCTGCACAGGATTTCATACATCTCCCCCTATGTGTAGGATTATTATTGTCATTATTATTATTATTATTATTGGCATTTTTTTTCTCCCTGGCTTTTCTCTTTACAAGTCATGTGATTCTTTCATCTTGTGACTCAAGGGATTCTATTGAAAAATTGGGAAGAAAAATGCCAAAACTTCATAAGGGTACGCTCACATGGACGTATATTTTGGCGGGTTTCCCGCTGCGTATTTGAAAGTGGGCGGGCTCTTCACGGCTGTCCGCAGCAGATTTTCCGTGGCAGAATTTACGCTGCGGAAAATCCACCGCAGTCCCCACTGACTTCATTGGGGCTTGCGGTGGATTTTCCGCAGCGTAAATTCCGCCGTGGAAAATCTGCTGCGGACAGCCAAGAAGAGCCCACCCCTTTCAAATACGCGGCGGGAAACCAGCAAAAAAATCCGCCTGTGTGAACGTATCCTTAAATACAAAAAATGTGATAGCTAAAAACGCAATAAAAAGATGAAGAAAACACAATTAGTGTCTGGTGTTTCATATTACCCTATTGATTCCAACATAACATGTTCCCGCAGCGAGCATGGGGTTTTTTTTTTCTTTTAACAAATGCGTCAAGTGTTATCTCAGCCTGAGGTGCCAGTGCAGTTTTTGAGCCAAAGTCAGAAGTGGATCCATGAGGGAGGAGAAGTGTAAGTCCTTCCTTTATATGTCCTATTCCTTTTGAATAAACTTCTGGCTTTGGCTCAAAAACTGCAAGAAAAAAAAAACAAGTGTAACCCCAGCCTAAATGATTGTTTTCACAATAGGTTGGACCAGGCTGCAGGTTGTGCTATATATCTGTATAGTTTCTGCATACAGCGCGTTCCGCATTTATGTGGCAGCTATCTAATGGTATATATGGCTTTCTGCGCTGGCGAATGGGTGTGGTTTTCTAGGTGCACAGTTTACACACTGATTTATGATATGCAACTTGTGCAAAAGTCACAGAGTTTTGCACACCAAACACTCTGGCCAAGACTAGGCTGATTGAGATGGCACAGGGTGGGGAATCAGAGGGGGACTGCGGTTTGGAATGGTACAGGGTGATCAAAAGGGGGGAGGAGGGGTTCAAATGGCACTGGGACCCTGCCTGTGGCCGCTTCCACCAGGGCTGGTGCAAGGATTTTTGCCACCGTAGGCAAAACCTCATTTTGCCGCCCCTTTGTCCCGTCTTTTGGTCTCACCCCTTCTTTGCACCGTCCACCTTTTAATAATTCTTAGGTTATGTTCACACATCAGGATTTCCGCACGGAAATTCTGCAGCAATATTCCACACGGTAATTCTGCTGCAGCAGAGTCCCCTTAATTTCAATGGGATTCTGGCGCACTGTGCGCACAGCAGAATTTCAACACAGGAAATATTTGGCACAGAAAATCAAATTCTGGCGTCCGCAGAAAGAATAGAAATGTCTGTGTATTCTGCTCAGAAATGCATTGCCGGCTATGAGACAGCAAATTTCCGAGCGGTCCTAGCGCCAGCATGTTTTGACACCACTCCACTATCTACAGAATATCCTCCTGTAAATTTTCTATGTGAACATAGTGTGACCTGGGGGAGTAGGGTATATGGGGTGTAGCTGTGCAGTGACTAAAGGGTGTCTGGTTAACTCTTGCTATTCATGACGCCAGGGTGAGGGCTCCTCCGGAATGCTTGCCCTACCGCCACCCTTCCCAAGAGCGATAGGGAGGTATTGAATAATTGAATGTCCACAACCGGAGAGCTTGCTGAAAACAGTTGTAACTTTTACTACTGAAGATTTTATGCAAACTTCACAACAGGAACAGTCTCTACATATGCAAGTTCTCTTGGAGATTGAGAAAGGTTGGGACCTTAACTCCTTGGGGACGGAGCCCATTATAACCCTAAGGACGGGAGCATTTTTTGCAATTCTGACCACTGTCATTTTAAGCATTAATAACTCTGGGATGATTTTACTTTTCATTCTGATTCCGAGATTGTTTTTTCGTGACATATTCTACTTTATGTTAGTGGTAAATTTTTGTCGATACTTGCATCATTTCTTGGTGAAAAATTCCAAAATTTGATGAAAAAATTGAAAATTTTGCATTTTTCTAACTTTGAAGCTCTCTGCTTGTAAGGAAAATAAACATTCTAAATAAATAATATTTTGATTCATATACAATATGTCTACTTTTATGTTTGCATCATAAAGTTGAGATGTTTTTACTTTTGGAAGACATCAGAGGACTTCAAAGTTCAGCAGCAATTTTCATAGTGTTCACAAAATTTTCAAAATCTGAATTTTTTAGGGGCCAGTTCAGTTTTGAAGTGGATTTGAAGGGTCTTCATATTAGAAATACCCCATAAATTACCCCATTATAAAAACCACACCCCCCCAAAGTATTCAAAATGACATTCAGTAAGTTTGTTAACCCTTTAGGTGTTTCACAGGAATAGCAGCAAAGTGAAGGAGAAAATTCAAAATCTTAATTTTTTACACTCGCATGTTCTTGTAGACCCAGTTTTTGAAATTTTACAAGGGGTAAAAGGAGAAAAAGCCCCCCAAAATTTGTAACCCAATTTCTCTCGAGTAAGGAAATACCTCATATGTGTATGTCAAGTGTTCGGCGGGCGCAGTAGAGGGCTCAGAAGGGAAGGAGTGACAATGGGATTTTGGAGAGTGAGTTTTGCTGAAATGGTTTTTGGGGGCATGTCGCATTTAGGAAGCCCCTATGGTGCCAGAACAGCAAAAAAAAAAAACACATGGCATACTATTTTGGAAACTACACCCCTCAAGGCATGTAACAAGGGGTCCGGTGAGCCTTAACACCCCACAGGTGTTTGACGACTTTTCGTTAAATTCGGATGTGTAAATGAAAAAAAAAATTTTTCACTAAAGTGCAGGTTTTTTTCCCCAAATTTACCATTTCTACAAAGGGTAATGGGAGAAAAATCGAGTACGGAGATACCCCATATGTGGCCCTAAACTGTTGCCTTGAAATACGACAGGGCTCTGAAGTGAGAGAGCTCCATGCACATTTGAGGCCTGAATAAGATATTTGCAATAGTGGTGGACCCGGTTACTAGGATGGGGCTTGTCTCCACCAAAACCCTACAGCAGTGTCTCCCACAGGGTGCCTCCAGCTGTTGCAAGACTCCCAGCCTGCCAGGACAGTCTATGGCTGCTGTCCGGCAACACTGGGAGTTGTGGTTTTGCCACAGCTGGAGGCGTCGTTTAGGAAACACTGCCGTATGAGACGTTTTTCATTTTTAATGGGGGGGGGGGGGCGGTCGACGTGTGAGGGGGAGTATGTGTAGTGTTTTACTCTTTATTATTTGTTAGTGTAGTGTTTTTAGGGTACATTCACACAGGCAAGGGTTCACAGTAAGTTTCCTTGAAGGAAACCCACTGTAAACCCGCCCGTGTGAATGTACCCTGTACATTCACATGAGGGGGGGGGGGGGGGCGCCCCAAACCTTCAGCTGTGGCAAAATGACAACTCCCAGAATGCACTGACAGACCGTACATGCTGGGAGTTGTAGTTTTACAACAGCTGTAGGCACACTGGTGGGGAACCACTGAGTTAGAAAACAGACTCTAGCTCAGTGATTCCAACCCATGTGCCTCCACCTGTTGCAAGACTACAACTCCCAGCATGTACGGTCTGTTAGTGCACTCTGGGAGTTGTAGTTTTTCAACAGCTGGAGGCACACGGGTTGGAATCACTGAGTTAGGAAACAGACTCTAGCTCAGTGTTTCCCAACCAGTGTGCCTACAGCTGTTGCAAAACTACAATTCCCAGCATGCCCCTACAGTCAGGGATGCTGGGCGTGTAGTTCTGCAATATTTGGCCCTTCAGATGTTGCCGAACTACAACTCCCAGCATGCCTGGACAGTCTGGGCATGCTAGGAGTTGTAGTTATGCAACAACTGGGGAATAACAGTGGTCTCCAAACTGTAGCCCTCCAGATGTTGCAAAACTACAACTCCAAGCATGCCCAGACTGTCCAGGCATGCTGGGAGTTGTAGTTCTGCAACATCTGAAGGGCCAGATATTGCAGAACTACACGCCCAGCATCCTTGACTGTCTGGCCATGCTGGGAGTTGTAGTTTTGCAACATCTGGAGGGCTACAGTTTGGAGACCACCATATAGTGGTCTCCAAACTGTGCCACTTTAGATGTTGCAAAACTACAACTCCCAGCATGCCCAGACAGTCAGTGCATGCTGGGAGTTGTAGTTTTGCAACATCTGAAGTACCACAGTTTAGAGACCACTACACAGTGGTCTCCAAACTGTGACCCTCCAGATGTTGCAAAACTACAACTCCCAGCATGCCCAGACAGCCTTTGGCTGTGTGGGCATGCTGGGAGTTGTACTTTTGCTGCTTTTAGAAGGCCACAGTGAAGATCACTTATCGCGATATTCACTGCAGCCTTCTCCGCCGCACTTTCCGGCCGTCGCTCTTCCGCCTGCCGCCGCTGCTCCGGGATGCCGACGCCTCCGCCGATGCCAGTCTGGGTAAGCCGGGCCATGTCCCCCCCACTCGCCGCCCGTGTTCCCCCCGCTCCAAACCTTCAGCTGTGGCAAACACAGTGGTCTCCAAACTGTGACCCTCCAGATGTTGCAAAACTACAACTCCCAGCATGCCCAGACAGCCTTTGGCTGTGTGGGCATGCTGGGAGTTGTACTTTTGCTGCTTTTAGAAGGCCACAGTGAAGATCACTTATCGCGATATTCACTGCAGCCTTCTCCGCCGCACTTTCCGGCCGTCGCTCTTCCGCCTGCCGCCGCTGCTCCGGGATGCCGACGCCTCCGCCGATGCCAGTCTGGGTAAGCCGGGCCATGTCCCCCCCACTCGCCGCCCGTGTTCCCCCCGCTCTGTACCGACTTCGATCGGTGCGCAGAGCGGGGAGAAATTAACTGTAACCCCCGCCCCCCTCCTGCCATTGGTGGTCAGCCTGACCGACCAATGGCAGGGAATAGGAGGGGGTGGCAACATTGCCACCTCGCTCCTATGCTGTAGGCTGGTCAGAGCTGTCTCTGACAGATCCGATCACGCTTATTTTCCGGATTGACCCGATTTGCCCGGATCGCGGCAAATCGCAAGTCTGAATTGACCTGCGATTTGCTGCGATCGCCGATATGGGGGGGTCTCAGGACCCCCCTAGGCATTGCCACGGGATGCCTGCTGATAGATATCAGCAGGCATCCCGGTCCGATCACCGCCCGGCGAGCGGCAGTGATCGGAAATGCCGAGGGCGTATGGATACGCCCTCCGTCCTTAAGTGACGGGACGCGAGGGCGTATGCATACGCCCTTCGTCCCCAAGGAGTTAAGCAATTTTGAGTCTTTAGATTGATATGCGCTGTTCCACTGGATTCAGGGGATTTAGTAGGGTCCAGATTTAGTAGGGTCTAGTAGTCACGCTAGCTTTAGCGGGGATTAGTTTAGAACTCCCGGTTTAGTTCAGCTGAGGCCGGTAGGTTTTCAGGCCTAGCGTCTCTTTGAAATTTGCGCAGATCCGTCCTGCTAGTCCAGCATCAACGAGAGCAGCAACCCAAGAGAGCTATAGTTGGCTACAGCTCCCTTATATGGGCAGGGGCTGGACTAGAGCTAATTGGTCCAATACTGATGTCAATCACCTTCACACAGGATTATGGGTAGCAGGTGACCCAAGGACCTCCAAAGGTCCTCTAACATAACAACTTAAATAACAACGTTAGACCCAATAACTCAAAAAATCCCATTAGCCCCAATAACTTAAATAGAACAATTAGCCCTTATAACTCAAATAATAACATTAACCCCAATAACTCTGAAAATCCCATTAGTGAGACTATATGTATAAAACTTAATGGAAATGTAAAGTGTATGTTCACAAATGCCAGAAGCCTAGCAAATAAAATGGGGGAGCTTGAGGCCTGGAGGAAAATATTGATATAGTTGGGGTCACTGAGACATGGCTGGACTCCTCGCATGACTGGGCCGTTAATCTGCAGGGGTTTACATTGTTATACATAAGGATAGAATGAACAGAAAAGGTGGTGGAGTCTGTCTGTATGTAAGAAGTGGTATGAAAGTCAGTGTGAACGATGCCATAGTGTGTGATGATTCTGAGGAGGTGGAATCACTGTGGGTAGAATTACAAAAGGAAGGAAATACTGAAAAAATAATATTTGGGGTAATCTACAGACCCCCTAATATCACTGAAGAGATAGAAGTTCGGCTTCATAAACAAATAGAGAGGGCCATCCGGGCAGGTACAGTGGTAATAATGGGAGATTTTAACTATCCAGATATAGATTGGGGCCGGGGGCTGGCTAAAACTACAAAGGGGAGAAAATTCCTAAATTTATTGCAGGATAATTTTATGGGCCAGTTTGTGGAGGACCCAACAAGAAGTGATGCCTTGTTGGATCTGATCATTTCCAACAACGCAGAGCTGGTTGGTAATGTAACTGTGCGGGAAAACCTTGGTAATAGCGACCACAATATAGTTACTTTTGACTTAAAATGTAGAAAACAAAGACAGACGGGGAAGGCAAAAACATATAACTTTAAAAAGGCAAACTTCCCTGGGCTGAGGGCTGCACTACAGGACATAGACTGGGGGGAGGTATTCTCAAATACTGATACAGAAGGTAAATGGGACATCTTTAAATCAACTCTAAATAACTATACAGCTAAATATATACCAAAGGGGAACAAATATAAACGATTAAAACTAAATAAATGGCTGACAAATGATGTTAAAAGAGCAATAAACAACAAAAAAATAGCCTTCAAAAAATACAAATCTGATGGGTCAGCGATAACATTTAAACAGTACAAAGAGCTTAATAAAATCTGTAAAAATGTAATAAAAACAGCAAAAATTCAAAACGAGAGACAGGTGGCCAAAGAAAGCAAAACTAATCCTAAATATTTTTTTAGATATATAAATGCAAAACAACCAAGGACAGAGCATGTAGGACCCCTTAATAATGATAATGGGGAGGTTGTCACAGGCGATCAAGAGAAAGCGGAGCTACTGAATGGGTTCTTTAGTTCTGTATACACTATGGAAGAAGGAGCTGACATTGGCCAGGTCAGTGCTGGTAACACATCATGTAATGTACTGAACTGGCTTAATGTAGAGATGGTACAAGGTAAGTTAAGTGATATAAATGTAAGCAAATCCCCAGGGCCGGATGGACTACACCCAAGAGTTTTTAGAGAGGTAAGTTCAGTAATATCTTTACCCCTGTTCATGATATTTAGAGATTCTCTGGTGTCTGGTATTGTGCCAAGGGACTGGCGCAAGGCTAATGTGGTACCAATCTTCAAGAAGGGCTCTAGGTCTTCCCCAGGAAATTATAGACCGGTAAGTCTAACGTGCATTGTGGGTAAATTGTTTGAAGGACTTATAAGGGATTACATACAGGAATACATAGGGGATAATTGTATTATAAGTGATAGCCAGCATGGGTTTACTAAGGATAGAAGTTGTCAAACCAATCTAATTTGCTTTTATGAAGAGGTGAGTAGAAGCCTTGACAGAGGAATGGCTGTGGATATAGTGTTTCTGGATTTTGCCAAAGCGTTTGATACTGTCCCTCACAGACGTCTGACAGGTAAGTTAAGGTCTTTGGGCTTGGAAACTTTAGTTTGTAACTGGATTGAACACTGGCTCATTGTCAGGATTCGGCAGGCTGGAGGTGGATCCTCTGTGTCAGAGAGGGATTGGCGTGGACCGTGCCGGCGGACCGGTTCTAAGTTGCTACTGGTATTCACCAGAGCCCGCCGCAAAGCGGGATGGTCTTGCAGCGGCGGTAGCAACCAGGTCGTATCCACTGGCAATGGCTCAACCTCTCTAACTGCTGAGATAGGCGCGGTACAAGGGATTAGGCAAGAGCAAGGTCGGACGTAGCAGAAGGTCAGGGCAGGCAGCAAGGATCGTAGTCAGGGGCAACGGCAAGAGGTCTGGAACACTGGCTTGGGACATACAAGGAACGCTTTCACTGGCACAATGGCAACAAGATCCGGCAAGGAAGGGAAGGGGAAGTGAGGTTATATAGGGAAGTGCACAGGTGAACACACTAATAGAACCAGGCGCCACTCAGTGGTGCACCGGCCCTTTAAATCGCAGAGAGCCGGCGTGCGCGCGCGCCCTAGGGAGCGGGACCGCGCGTGCCGGGACAGAACAGACGGGGAACGAGTCTGGTAAGCGGACCGGGATGCGAATCGCGAGCGGGCGTGTCCCGCATCGCGGATCGCATCCCGGCTAGGGACATTATCGCAGTGCTCCCGGTCAGCGGGTCTGACCGGGGCGCTGCGAACAGGAAAACGCTGCGCGCGCTCCGAGGAGGAGCGGGGACCCGGAGCGCTCGACATAACAGTACCCTACCCCCCTTGGGTCACCCCCTCTTTTTGGAACCTGAAAATTTGTGAATGAGGTCCTTGTCGAGAATGATATCCTCGGGTTCCCATGACCTCTCCTCAGGGCCGCAATTCTCCCAATCTACAAGAATTTTTTTTTTACCTCTGACCGTCTTAGACGCGAGAATTTCTTTAACCGAGAAGACATCTGAGGACCCGGAGACAGGAGTAGGAGCGACAACCTTGGGAGAGAAGCGGTTAAGGATAAGCGGTTCAAGGAGAGAAACATGAAAAGCGTTAGGTATACGGAGAGAAGGGGGAAGAAGGAGTTTGTAGGAGACAGGATTGATTTGGCACTTGATTTTAAAGGGTCCAAGATAACGTGGTCCCAGTTTAGAACTTTAGCAGAGGATTCAGAGATTTTGAAATTGTACGAGAATTCAGCCCAGGGTAGAAGATTGGCCCAATCATCCTGGTGGGAGGAAACAAAATGTCGCAAATAGTCACCAAGAACCTGATTAACTCTCTCCACTTGCCCATTGGATTGGGGATGATAGGAAGACGAGAAATTTAATTTGATTTTTAGTTGATTACAGAGAGCCCTCCAGAATTTCGACACAAATTGAATGCCTCTATCCGAGACGATATGCGTGGGAAGCCCGTGAAGGCGAAAAATGTGCACAAAAAATTGTTTCGCCAACTGTGGCGCAGAAGGAAGACCTGGAAGTGGAATAAAATGTGCCATCTTGGAGAAACGATCAACGACCACCCAAATGACTGTGTTGCCATGGGATAAAGGCAGGTCCGTTATAAAGTCCATGGCAATCTGAGACCATGGTAGCTCAGGAACAGGCAGAGGATGAAGGAGGCCGGCAGGCTTCTGGCGAGGAGTCTTGTCCCGGGCACAGACTGTACAAGCCCAAACAAAATCAGCAACATCTGCTTCCAGGGTAGACAACCAATAAAATCGAGAGATTAGCTGGATGGACTTTTTGACGCCAGCATGGCCGGCGAGGTGCGAGGAGTGTCCCCACCTGAGGATCTTGAGGTGCTGGCGTGGAGGGACGAAAGTCTTTCCAGGAGGTGTTTGTCTGATGGAAGCTGGGGAAGAGGAGATCAGACACTCAGGAGGAACAATGTGTTGCAGGGGGTCTTCCATTTCAGAGGCATCAGAGGAACGAGAGAGGGCGTCTGCCCTGATGTTCTTGTCAGTAGTGTTGAGCGGCATAGGCCATATTCGAATTCGCGAATATTCGCGAATATATGGACGAATATTCGTCATATATTCGCGAATATTCGCATATTCGTAATATTCTCGTTTTATTTTCGCATATGTAAACATTCGCGAATGCTAAAATTAACATATGGGAAAATTAGCATATACAAAATTAGCATAAGGGAAAATTCGCATATGCGAAAATTCGCACACCAGTCTCACACAGTAGTATTAGAGCCTTCTTTACACCACAAAAGCTGGAAGCAGAGAGAGATGATCATTGTGATGTGTACTGTGAAAAAAAAAAAAATACGAATATTCGTAATTACGAATATATAGTGCTATATTCACGAATATTCGCGAATATGCGATATTCGCGAATAAAATTCGCATTGCGAATATTCGCGAGTAACACTACTTGTCAGCAGGGCGAAAATTAATCTCATAGTTAAAACGGGCAAAAAACAACGACCACCTAGCCTGGCGTGGGTTCAGCCGTTGGGCAGACTGAAGATAAGAGAGATTCTTGTGATCTGTGTATATGATAATTGGGTATTTGGAGCCGTCCAGCAGGTGCCTCCATTCCTCGAGGGCTAGTTTTATGGCCAGCAGTTCTCGATCACCAATGGAGTAATTTTTCTCCGCCGGAGAGAAGGTCCTAGAAAAGAAACCACAAGTAACGTTATGTCCAGAAGAGTTTTTTTGTAGGAGTACAGCTCCGGCTCCCACCGAGGAGGCGTCTACCTCCAGTGACAAGGGTTTAGATGGATCAGGTCTGGAGAGTACAGGAGCAGAAGAAAAGGCAGTTTTGAGACGGTTGAATGCCTCGTCCGCTTGGGGAGGCCAGGACTTAGGGTTGGCGTTTTTCTTGGTTAGGGCCACAATTGGGGCCACAATGGTGGAAAAATGTGGAATAAATTGTCGGTAGTAATTGGCAAACCCCAAGAAGCGTTGGATAGCTCGGAGTCCAGAGGGGCGTGGCCAATCTAACACGGCTGACAGTTTGTCTGGGTCCATTTGAAGTCCCTGGCCGGAGACTAAATATCCTAGGAAGGGAAGAGATTGGCATTCAAAGATACATTTCTCCATCTTGGCATATAATTGATTGTCACGGAGTCTCTGGAGCACCAGGCGGACATGAAGGCGGTGTTCTTCATGGTTAGAAGAGAAAATCAAAATGTCGTCCAAGTAAACCACAACACAGGTTTATAACAGATCACGAAAAATTTAATTTACAAAGTCCTGGAAGACAGCAGGGGCGTTGCAGAGCCCAAAGGCCATAACCAGATAATCAAAGTGTCCGTCTCTGGTATTAAATGCGGTCTTCCACTCATCCCCTTCCCTGATGCGGATGAGATTATATGCACCTCTTAAATCCAATTTGGTGAAGATGTTAGCGCCACGTAGGCGGTCAAAGAGTTCCGAGATAAGAGGCAGGAGATAGCGTTTTTTTATAGTGATCTTATTAAGACCGTGGTAATCGATGCATGGCCGTAAGGAACCGTCTTTTTGGAGACAAAAAAGAACCCCGCTCCGGCAGGGGAGGAAGACTTGCGGATGAATCCCCTTTTTAAATTTTCTTGGATGTTATCCGACATGGCTTGTGTTTCAGGAGCAGACAGAGGATAGATCCTGCCCCGGGGTGGAGTAGTACCGGGAAGGAGATCAATAGGGCAGTCATACGGCCTGTGAGGAGGCAAAGTCTCTGCTTGTTTTTTGCAAAAAACATCGGCATAGTCCAAATAGGCCTTGGGGAGACCTGGTATAGGAGGAGCCATAGGGGTTTGACTGGCAGGACTGGGAGCAGATGTGAGGCATTTTTTGTGGCAAGAAGCACCCCAGTTCTTGATTTCCCCGGTGGTCCAGTCAAGGGTAGGGGAATGGCGTTGGAGCCAAGGCAGTCCGAGAAGAATTTCAGAAGTGCAGTTAGAGAGGACCAGAAATTTAATTTTTTCGTGATGAGGTCCAATGCACATTAACAGGGGTTCTGTGCGGTAATGCACAGTACAGTCCAATCTTTCACCATTAACTGAAGCGATGTAGAGAGGTCTGGCGAGAATGGTCACTGGAATGTTGAACCTGTTAACGAAAGAGGCCAAAATAAAATTTCCTGCAGATCCAGAATCCAAGAAGGCCACAGCTGAGAAGGAGGAGTTAGAAGAAGAAATCCGCACAGGCACAGTAAGACGTGGAGAAGCAGAGTTCACACCTAGAGCTGTCTCACCTTTGTGCGGGATCGGAGTGCGTCTTTCCTGACGTGAAAGATGGATAGGACAATCCTTCAGGAAGTGTTCGGTACTGGCACATTACAGGCATAGGTTCTCATTGCGGCGGCGTGTCCTCTCTTGTGGTGTCAGGCGAGACCGGTCTACTTGCATAGCCTCCACGGCGGTAGGCACAGGAACAGATTGCAGCGGACCAGAGAAGAGAGGAGCCGGGGAGAGAACCCACCTAGTGCGAACAAAGTCCATATCCTGACGGAGCTCCTGGCGTCTTTCGGAAAAGCGCATGTTCATGCAGGTTGGCAGGGATTTCTCGTGCGGCCAGCACATCTTTGATGTTACTGGATAGGCCTTTTATGAAGGTCGCGCAGAGGGCCTCATTATTCCAAGATAATTCGGAGGCGAGGGTACGAAATTGGATGGCGTACTAGCCTACTGAAGAATTACCCTGGACCAGGTTCAGCAGGGCAGTCTCGGCAGAAGAAGCTCGGGCTGGTTCCTCGAAGACACTTCGAATCTCAGCGAAGAAGGACTGTACGGAGGCAGTGACAGGATCATTGCGGTCCCAGAGTGGTGTGGCCCATGACAGGGCCTTCCCAGACAGGAGACTAATCACGAAAGCCACCTTCGACCGTTCAGTTGGAAATTGGTCCGACATCATCTCCAAATGCAGGGAACATTGCGAGAGAAAACCACGGCAAAGTCTAGAGTCCCCATCGAACTTGTCCCGCAAAGATAAACGGAGGCTGGATGCGGCCACTCGCTGCGGAGGAGGTGCAGGAGCTGGCGGAGGAGATGGTTGCTGAAGCTGTGTTAGAAGCTGCTGTAGCATAAGTCAGTTGAGACAGCTGATGGCCTTGTTGCGCTATCTGTTGCGACTGCTGGGCGACCACCATGGTAAGGTCAGCAACAACTGGCAGTGGGACCTCAGCGGGATCCATGGCCGGATCTACTGTCAGGATTCGGCAGGCTGGAGGTGGATCCTCTGTGTCAGAGAGGGATTGGCGTGGACCGTGCCGGCGGACCGGTTCTAAGTTGCTACTGGTATTCATCAGAGCCCGCCGCAAAGCGGGATGGTCTTGCAGCGGCGGTAGCAACCAGGTCGTATCCACCGGCAACGGCTCAACCTCTCTGACTGCTGAGATAGGCGCGGTACAAGGGATTAGGCAAGAGCAAGGTCGGACGTAGCAGAAGGTCAGGGCAGGCAGCAAGGATCGTAGTCAGGGGCAACGGCAAGAGGTCTGGAACACTGGCTTGGGACATACAAGGAACACTTTCACTGGCACAATGGCAACAAGATCGGGCAAGGAAGGGAAGGGGAAGTGAGGTTACATAGGGAAGTGCACAGGTGAACACACTAATAGAACCAGGCGCCACTCAGTGGCGCACCGGCCCTTTAAATCGCAGAGAGCCGGCGCACGCGCACCCTAGGGAGCGGGGCCGCGCGCTCCGGGACAGAACAGACGGGGAACGAGTCTGGTAAGCGGACCGGGATGCGAATCGCGAGCGGGCGCGTCCCGCATCGCGGATTGCATCCCGGCTAGGGACATTATCGCAGCGCTCCCGGTCAGCGGGTCTTACCGGGGCGCTGTGAACAGGAAAACGCTGCGAGCGCTCCGGGGAGGAGCGGGGACCCGGAGCGCTCGGCGTAACACTCATGGATCGTACCCAGAGAGTTGTGGTCAATGATTCGTACTCTGATTGGTCCCCGGTAATTAGTGGTTTACCCCAAGGTTCAGTACTGGGCCCGCTGTTGTTTAATTTATTCATCAATGATATAGAGGATGGTATTAACAGCTCTGTTTCTATCTTTGCAGATGACACCAAGCTTTGTAGCACGGTACAGTCTATAGAGGATGTGCATAAGTTACAAGATGACTTGGATAGACTAAGTGTTTGGGCATCCACTTGGCAAATGAGGTTCAATGTGGATAAATGTAAAGTTATGCATCTGGGTACTAATAACATGCATGCATCGTATGTCTTAGGGGGGATTAAGCTGGCAGAGTCACTGGTAGAGAAGGTTCTGGGTGTACTTGTAGATCACAGACTACAGAATAGCATGCAATGTCAGGCTGCTGCTTCCAAAGCCGGCAGGATATTGTCATGTATAAAAAGAGGCATGGACTCAAGGGACAGGGACATCATACTCCCCCTTTATAAAGCATTGGTACTGCCTCACCTGGAATATGCTGTTCAGTTTTGGTCGCCTGTTCATAAAAGGGACACTGCGGAGTTGGAAAGGGTGCAGAGACGTGCGACTAAACTAATATGGGGCATGGAACATCTTAGCTATGAGGAGCGATTAAAGGAGTTACAATTGTTTAGTCTTGAGAAGAGGGGGGATATGATAAACGTATATAAGTATATAAATGGCCCACACAAAAAATATGGAGAAAAACTGTTCCAGGTTAAACCCCCCCCAAAGGACAAGGGGGCACTCCTTCCGTCTGGAGAAGAAAAGGTTTACGCCTTCTTTACCGTGAGGACTGTGAATTTATGGAACGGTCTACCTCAGGAACTGGTCACAGCAGGAACAATTAACAGCTTTAAAACAGGGTTAGATACATTCCTGGAACAAAATAACATTAATGCTTATGCAGAATTATAAAACTATATCCCTTTCCCTTATCCCATTACACCCTTCACTTCAATTCCCTGGTTGGACTTGATGGACGTATGTCTTTTTTCAACCATACTAACTATGTAACTATGTAACATACCATAGAGGATTTAACCCAGTCACATGACCGAAGGTCTGCGACGCTAACAAGGTAAGTATACTATACATTATATTAAATATACATTATTATTATTAAATATGCACACGTAAAACATCCCAGATTTAGAGTAGAGGAGAGGCAACTAGGGGCTGTCCCACCTGGGGGACCCTACCTGGTTACTCAAACTTTGGGGACCACCATACAAGGTACGGTATGCAATACGGTACTGGGACACCAGAAACCCCCTTACTTAAAATAATTCGGCCTCAACGTCTGTCCCCTAAGACAGAGGGATGAAGTGTAGGTTGGTTTATAACAGTCCTGGACATAACTACTTGAATGACCATCAATAAGGCTGTCTATCTCTACAAAGCTACTTAACTTTTTTGAGGTACATATATAAGCATGGGTAATCTCATGAACAGGATTATTTGGTTCATGAATTTAGTAACAGGATGATATTATTTACATGAGATAAATCCTACTTAACAGTTCTAAATCTCACTAGACATTTTTGCCATATTAGTTACCTGTTTAGTACACTGAGGGTTTTACTGGCTTGCCTGAGGCTTTCTACCAATAAACTGGCTACTACGGTCCATTGGCTACACGCTCTTATCCCTAGAACACAACAGATAAACCTTACCTAGGTTACCTTTTGATTACGTGCATTATTTTTCACTCGCAAGAGCACCTACTGGCCAGGCAGGGCATCTCACACACGTAAGAGAAAGAAGAGAACAGTTGGTGTACATAACAGTGGCAGGAATTGGAAAATGACATAGGCTACAATTCCTAGAGCATTTACTTGAGTGTGAGATATTTTTGTTGTTTGGTGTACTAAGGCTAAGTGAGGTAAGTACACTTAAGTGATTAATTTGAGGTACTATGTGTGCAGTACTACTTGAAAAGTCAGTCTTGGTATCTTAAGGGTAGTTTCCCTTGTGTGGACCTTTGAGACCGACGCAACCTCATTAAAAGACAATTCTCTAGAAACTTCAGTCCCCGAGGGACCAACTTGAGGACTGGAAACAGGAATAATATCTTCTGCAGGACTAGTGTGACCCATGAGGCTTGGTGAGGAGAGTCCTGGAGTGCTTGGAGCTGTCACTGGAGTACTTGGAACTGTCACTGGAGCACTTGGAGCTATAACTGGAGTGCAATTGGTGCTGGGCGAGGAGATCAAAGCCGGTTGGGCTAAAGGCGGACACTGTACGCCAAAGAACATTGCAGGATGATGAGAGGAGAACAGTGGAACGTCCATGGTAGGATGGATTCCCTCTTCTGGAACATACTCTCTTGTTGGCCTTGCTTCTGAGGGAGCAGGAGGGGGCGGTTCTGGCAAGTCGTCCTTCATGCACAGTTTTATCATATTTCGGTGGACCACTTGTGGTTAAAACCCCTCCTTCTGTACTTCATAAACATCCGTGTCGGGATATGGCATTGCTGTAATAGTGTAAGGCTCCGTCTCCCACAGAGAATCTAGTTTATGTGACCGAGGAAACTTTCTGAGCCAGACTCTATCCCCAAGTTGCTGTGGAGGCATGTTGATTGTAGTCCTTTTGCTGCCTGTACTGTGCCTCGCCCATTTTCTTTTCCACAATGTCCTTAGCTTCTTCATTCCTCCTTCGATGCTCAGAAACCCAATCTTGAGAGGTCTGAGGGGAATTGTTGAAAGGTGCTTGTAACCCAAAGGCTCTATCGTTGGGCAGTTGGCCATGTCGGCCCATCATAAGGAAGAAGGGAGTGTATTCGGTGGAGCAGTGGATAGTATTATTGTAAATCTCCAACAGTTCAGGCAGGAGTCGGGGCCACTCTTCATGTTTTGAAACAGATGCCCTTAGCATGTGGATGAATACCTGATTAATCCTTTCGCAGAACCCATTCCCCTGAGGGTGATATGCAGTGATCTGGAGCTTCTTGCAATCATGGAACCGGCAGAGTTCCTGAAATAACTGAGCCTCAAACGCAGTTCCTCGATCAGTGAGGACCGATTCAGGACACCTGAGAGGTTGAACCCAATGGCTGTAGAAGACCTGGGCAGCTGTTCTGGCAGTTAGATCCTTGACGGGCACAACGACCACTCACTTGGAATAATGATCCACCATGGTCAGGGCATAGGTATGTCCCAATCAGGTAGGGGATAACTTCACATGGTCCAAAGCAAACAGTTGGTTAGGCTGCTCAGTATGGATGCTATGTGAGGTGCTCTTGCATCCTTGCGAGGGTTCTTGGTGACACTGCAGATGGTGCACTCGGCACACCACTTCTCAATATCTCCACGCATTCACACCCAATAGAACCTCCTTCGGATAGTAGCCTCGGTCTTGTGGACCCCAAAATGTCCCGATTGCTCGTGATAGGCATTAAGAACCATGGCTGCATCCCTTCGAGGGACTAAGATCTGATGCAGGCGTTCTCCGGAGACTGGGTCCAAGGAATTTCGGCATAGCAGTCCTTTGTGGAGGAACAGACGATTTCTCTGTCGCCATAACTGCTTCAACTCCAAGTCCCCTTGCATCTTGCGGAGCCTAGTCGTCACTCTCTTCTGTATTAGATAGTCCAGAAGATCCCCCATGACCCGACTCTCGTCTTGCAAGGTCTTCCAGGTATACAGATCTTCGTGGACCTTAGGAGGCCCAGGGTCTTCACCTTCTTGAGCCGTCAGAGTACTCACGAACCTCTGGTAAAAGGGCAGCATCTCTACATCTTCCCACACATCTTCCAGGGGTGGTTCTTCCCCGGGGGCCA
This sequence comes from Hyla sarda, assembly GCF_029499605.1. Classification (NCBI taxonomy): domain Eukaryota; kingdom Metazoa; phylum Chordata; class Amphibia; order Anura; family Hylidae; genus Hyla; species Hyla sarda. The sequence continues at coordinate 7,614 of NW_026609142.1, read as the reverse complement.
TACAGGAGAGCACATCTGCGTTAACATTGGTCTTCCCACTTCGATATTTGATGTTGAAGTCATAGTTGGCCAATCGAGAGGCCCAGCATTGCTCAATGGCTACCCAGCTTGACAGTGTTCAGGTGTGCCAAAGGATTGTTATCTGTGTAGACTGTAAAGGGAGTAGCTGCCAAATAGTCCTTGAATTTTTCAGTGACCTCCCAGAGCAAAGCAAGAAGTTCTAGCTTGAAGGAGCTATAGTTAGCATCATTTCTTTCTGCGCCCTGTAGGTGTCAACTGGCATAGGCTATAACTCTCTCCTTACCACCCTGTATCTGCGTCAGAATGGCCCCCAAACCTTCAAAGCTGGTGTGGTAGGCCTCAGGGGTAGGGGTAGTACAGTCAGGGATTTGCTTTGGTATATCAGGGGTTAATGTTAACCCTATAGTTCGTGCTGAGATGACTCGCCGGCCTATCGCCGCCCTTCCCAGTAACAACAGGTGCATAAGAATAAAGACTGAAGGTCCACAAGGTAGTTGAATTTGAACTTGCATAAACTTTACTTAACGGCTTGCGTACATCCACAGAATAGTAACAGTATCAATCAAACAGTCTCTATATACTTCAATGACTGACAGATGTTGCAGACCTTGACTTTAGACAATAGTCTCCGAATTCAGGGTATATTGCGAAGATCCATCTGGATTTAGGGGATAGATAAGGTCCGGTGGTCTTGCAGAGTGTTTAGGGATTGATACACTCACAATTTGGAATAGAACAGCAGTCACAGCAAGGCTAAGGCCTAGACTCACTGATGACAGCAGCGCAGATCCTTTCTCGTCAACAGCCAGGAACCAAGAGCGAGATGAATGGCCGCCGCGCCCTTATATGGGCAGGGGCGGGGCCGTTTTGATTGGTCCAGCCATCTGTCACTCACCGTCACAAAGGAAATGAGTGCATTACGTCACAAGGACCTCCAAAGGTCCTCAAGCAGAAATACCATAGAGTTTACCTGATTACGTGACCCGAAGGTCCTGCTATGCTTCTCACAGGTAATTAACTATTTATATACATTTTATACAGTTAAACTTCTACAAATAAGGAGCATATGACTAGAGCAATGACTATAGGGGTGAGAGGTGACTAGGGGTGGACTATACAAAAGGACCCTGACGTGCTAGGGACTCTGGCTATGGGGACCTATAAACAGGTACCGTATAGGATGCGGTACCGGGAAACCACACTGGCATCAGTGTACAGTCAGAATGGCTGGCTGTAATCAGGGTACGCTAGGATGGGGGGTTCGGTAAAGAGGCCTCAGGGCCTGGAAGGCCTCAGGCTTCAGGGCCTGGAAGGCTACTTGTTGGTCTTCATCCCACTGTATCGGGAGTCTTCCATTGTAGTTCTCTTTGACAATCCCCCGCAGCAGAGTAGTCAGGGGACAGCAATTTGAGCGAAGTGTAATAGCCCGCAAATCCCAAGAAACTTCGTATGTCCCGTACAGTTCTAGGCGTAGGCCAGTCTTTTACAGCACTCACTCTATCAGGATCAGGTTGTACGCCTTTGGCACTGATGACATGTCCCAGATAGTGGACTTTGGGTTTCAACAAATGGCACTTGGAGGGCTTGACCTTCAGGCCATGTTGTGTCAGGACTTGGAAGACTTCTCTGAGATGGTCTAGGTGTTCTTGGTATGTCCGAGAATAAACGATGACATCATCCAGATAGAGAAGAACACTTTAGAAATTCAGGTGTCCGAGGCATCTCTCCATCAAGCGCTGAAAGGTAGGCGGTGCGTTGCAAAGTCCAAAGGGCCTACTCTTGAACTCAAAGAGCCCCATCGGGGTCACAAACGCCGTCTTCTCCCGATCGTCCTCGGCCATGGGAACTTGCCAGTACCCACTGGTCAGGTCTAGTGTAGAAAAATAGGCCGTGGATCCCAAGGCAGTGAGGGACTCTTCTATCCTAGGAAGAGGGTAGGCATCTTTGTGGGTTATATTATTCAGCTTCTTGTAATCCACACAAAATCGAATGGTCACATCCTTCTTTTTGACAAGCACTAAAGGAGCATCCCAGGGACTCTGGCTCTCCCGAATGACATCAGCTTCCTTCACCTCCTGCAGCATCTTCTTCACTGTCTGGTAAATCCCAGGTGCGACTGGCCGGTGCTTCTCTTTGACCTGATGCTGGATCATCGTGGTCCGGCCAAAATTGGTGGGGTGTTTACTGATGGCTTCCTGGAACTGTTTAGCCACTTGAATGACGCCTCCAACCTTGTCCTGGGGAGTATCTTCGTCTCCTATCTGCAACTCCACCATGGTTCCACAGGGCTCTTGTCGGCCCCTTGGGCACCCTGAGCAGTCCACTGTCTAGCAACTTGTGGCTTGGATATCACGTCTTGGGAGTCCAGGTGATGTAACTGAGCGATAGGAGTATACTTGGTTAATCTCGTAACGGCTTGGGAGAGGTTAACCCCTCGAACCGGGACTCTCCCATTTCTCAAAGTCACAAGGCTTCTAGCTGCACGTACCAAAGGGTAGTCCTCCAGTTGCATGGATTCTAGGAGTGCCTGATAATCTTGGTTCTTCACCCCAGGTCGGGCACAACATCAGATAAAAGTCTCCGTCTAAGGCTGCAGGGTAACAGCTCGTATGTCTTGGATTCTCACCCGGCAGATCTCCCCTCGAATGTTGACGAACTTCTGTTCAGCTTGGAGTGCCCTGAGGTGGTGTTCCGCGGCTCGCCGGCCAGAGGGTGACATGTAGGGAAGAGAGGCACGCAATGAGTTAACTATGTCATCAAATCAGTGTCTCATGATGTTGATTCCTAAAATAAACTCAGCAGCATGTTCATCACCAACACTAGTAACAATAACACCTTGTACCCTGAGGACATGATTCCCTACTTGCACTGTGGGCTCACAGTAGCCATGCTTCGGTAATGGTTTCCCATTCCCATTCCCAAAGTCTACATCATTAGGCTCGCATAACATTTCAGGACCCCAATATTTGTAAAACACCCCTTGAGGAATAGTGGACACTTGGGACCCAGTGTCGACCAAGGCCTGCAATTTAACCCCTTCTACCACAATTTGTACATAGGGGCAGGGGGCTATTTTGGTGCTGATTGATTCTGGACCTTCAGTTGTTACTCCCGGGGTGTGGTCCTCGATCCCAGGCGATGCCCGTTTAAAGCCCAACATTGGCTCTTCCAGTGTCCAGTCTTATTACAATGACTACAAACAGGTCGTGGAGTCCCAGGTGGCCTTACAGGAGGGGTACTAGGTGGCCTGACAGGGCGAGGGCAGGCTCTTTGGATGAAGGTGAGTTAGCCCTGCCCACCATCGCTTTAACAGCTTTAGTTAACTGATCAATGTCTTGCCATACATGTTGTAAGTCGTTAGCCCAGGGACTAGAGGGAGTCGAGGCAGGTGCAGGCTGAGGCGTGGTTACGGCCGGGGTTCCAAATGATTCAGCAGAGGGGGGCCTAACTTCTTCCGCCTTGGGCCCTGACTCAATGACTTTCGGTCCTCCGCAACACTCTGCATTTCTTCATTGTTCTAACTATGCTTTTCTGTAGGTCTTCTGTTTGAGGCTCCGTGAAGATGGCTGCCGCGGCTCCGGAGACCTCGGTAGGCGGAGTTTCAGAATTGCGCGCACGGGAAGGACTAGCGCTGCCTTTAACCCCTTGCGTTGCAAATTGCGGCTCCGCAGTACTTTTCGCCTCCCCCCTTACTTTTCGTGCGTACTTTTTGACACAGCACCAGAAACACAGTCCCGTAGCTTTGAAGGAGATTCACAGTACATAAGTAAAGGCCTTTACATATGGGGGAGTACACTTTGATTGGTGGCAACAGCTGTAGGCACACACCCATATCCTGTTCGTAGGACGCCAAAAAGCTATGTGATAGTCTGGGGGAGTAGGGTATATGGGGTGTAGCTGTGCGGTGACTAAAGGGTGTCTAGTTAACCCTTGCTATTCGTGACGCCAGGGTGTGGGCTCTTCTGTAATGCTTTTTCTACCGCCACCCTTCCCAAGAGCGATAGGGAGGTATTGAATAATTGACCACAACCGGAGAGCTTGCTGAAAACAGTTGTAACTTTTACTGAAGATTTTACTTTATGCAAACTTCACAACAGGAACAGTCTCTACAAATGCAGGTTCTCTTGGAGATTGACAAAGGTGGGACCATAAGCAATTTTGAGTCTTTAGATTCATATGCGCTGTTCCACTGGATTTAGGGGATTTAGTTCTGGTCCAGTAGTCACACTACCTTTAGCAGGGATTAGTTTAGAACTCACGGTTTAGTTCAGCTGAGGCCGGTAGGTTTTCAGGCCTAGCGTGTCTTTCAAAGTTGCGCAGATCTGTTCTGCTAGTCCGGCATCCACGAGAGCAGCAGCCCAAGAGAGCGATAATTGGCTACAGTTCCATTATATGGGCAGGGGCTGGACTAGAGCTAATTGGTCCAATACTGATGTCAATCACCTTCACACAGGATTATGGGTAGCAGGTGACCCAAGGACCTCCAAAGGTCCTCTAACATACCATAGAGGATTTAACCCAGTCACATGACCGAAGGTCCTGCGACGCTAACAAGGTATGTTATATACTATACATTATATTAAATAAAGTGTATTTATCGGGGTATACCACGCACCGTTCTATAACACGCACCTTCATTTTACCAAGGATATTTGGGTAAAAAACTTTTTTTACCCAAATATCCTTGGTAAAATGAGGGTGCGTGTGTGTGCATGTGTATACCCCGATACACTGTTTCTGACCCCGCAGAAGCCCCCAGGAAAGGCATTGGGAGAGAGGCCTTCGCTGCCAATTCTCTCCCTTTGCCTTTCCTGGGGTCTAGAGCCCTGCTGCTGCCGCTTCTCTCCCCCTGGCTATCGGCACCGCTGCCCCATTGCAGGCGCCGCTGCCCCATTTCCTCCTCCATCCCCGGTTTTCTAATTACCTGTTGCCGGGGTCGGTTTCATGCTGCTTCTGGCTCCGGAGTGGCGTCTCCTGTGTCTTTGCTATGCGCTGCGAGGCGCAATGACGAGTGACGTCTTCAGCGCGACATTACTCATCATTGCGTAGCGCAGTGCATAGCATCGACGCAGGAGACGCTACACCGGAGCCAGAAGCAACGCGGACCCAACCCGGGCAACAGGTAATTATAAAACTGGGGATGGGGGAGGCAATGGGGCAGCGCCATACTGGCAATGGGGCAGCGGTGCCGGCAATGGGGCAGCAGCGCCGATAGCCAGGGGGAGAGAAGCGGCGCCTATAGCCAGGGGGAGAGAAGCGGCGACAGCAGGGCTCGAGACCCCAGGAAAGGCAGGGGGAGAGAAGCGGGCAGCGACGGCCTCTCTCCCCTGCCTTTCCTAGGGGCTTCTGCGGGGTCAGAAAAACCGGGGATGGGGGAGGCAATGGGGCAGCGGCGACGGCAGTCTCTGGACCCCAGGACAGGCAGGGGCAGAGAATCGGGCAGCGACGGCAGGTCTCTGGACCTGCAAAAGCCACTGCAGTTCATTGATTTAAAGCGCCCGCTTAAATCATTGAACTGCAGCGGCTTATTGGCCTATAACGCGCAGATAGACTTTAGGCTAAAAAATTTAGCCTAAAAAATGCGTGTTATACGCCGATAAATACGGTAATATTATTGTTAAATATGTACACGTAAAACATCACAGAATTAGGGTAGAGGAGAGGGACTGTCGCACCTGGGGGACCCTATCTGAGCGTAGTTACTCTGACTTTGGGGGACCACCATACAAGGTACGGTAGCAATACGGTACCGGGACACCACAATAGCCTTACAGTCGACACTGAGAAGGTGCACCCTACAGACAGGCTGACTCAGTAAGCAGCAGCTCAGATAAAAGATTGCTGCTGTTGGAGCCTATAGGAGACTTTGAGAGAGAGAGGGACAGGGCCGGACTCGACATTGGGCATTTTCCCGGTGGGCTGGGCCGTCCACCTGCCCTATCGCGATACACCTGTTTTCTGCACTACACTGCACTACATCGGCTGCCGTTTTGAAAGTAGTGGCCGGTGCAGTGAAGAAAACAGCCCGCTCTGCCTGTTCACTGACACAGCCCACCCCATACCCTAAAAGGGGCGGCGCTCCGTCCGGTGACCAGTCCCCCGGCCCCAAGTGCAGTGAGCCTGGGCAGGGACACTGCTGCTTTAAAGGGGTAGTCCGGTGGTGAAAAACTTATCCCCTATCCTAAAGTATAAAGTATGATAATTAAATTAAATGGATGATAATTAAATGGCAGGGGGGTGCAGAGGAGAAGAAGGCTGGGAAGAAACATGTAAAGGCGGATGACTGAAGAGGGGTGTTCGGAGGAGAAGGGGGCTGGGGGGGCTGAGAACCTGAGAAATATAAAGGAAGATGACTGAAGAGGGGCAGGGGAGGCAGAAAATTGTGAAGGAGGATGACTTAGTGGTCTTGGTGAGGGAAGTGAGCGGTGGGGGGGGGCAGAAAAGTGTAATGGAGGATAACTGAAGGGGGGTGTGGAGGAGAGGGGGCATGGGAGGGGCCTAAAAAATGTGAAGGAGGATGACTGAGGGGTCTTAGGGGGAGTGAGGGGTCTAGGGGGGGGCAGAAAAATGTGATAGAGGATGACTGATGGGAGGGGTGCGAAAGAGAAGGGGGCAGAAAAGTGTGAAGGAGGATGACTGGGGGTCTTGGGTGAGGACGAGTCTGAGAGGGCAGAACAGTGTAAAGGAGGATGACTAAAGGGAATGTGTGGAGAAGAAGGGGCTGAAAAATGTGAAGGAGGATGACTGAGGAGTCTTGGGGTGGAGAAAGGATCTATGGGGGGGGGTCAGAAAAGTGTGAAGAAGGATGACTGTGAGGTCTTGTTGGAGGATGATTCTGGGGGGGGGGGGCAAAAAAGTGTAAAGGAGGATGGATGATGTGAGGGTGTGGAGGAGAAGGCCTGAGGGGGGGGGGGCAGAAAAAAGGAGGGAGGGAGGTTTTGGGAGGGAGGTATCTTGGGGGAGGGGCAGAAAAGTAAAGGAGGATGACTGAGGGGTGTTGGGGGAAGCGGTCTGGGGGTGGTGCAGAAAAGTAAAGGAGGATGGGCGGAGGTCAGAAAAGTGTTAAGGAGGATGATGGGGGCAGAGGAGTCTTGGGGACTTAGGGGTCTAAAGGAAGAGGGGAAAGATGGGTCTGAAAGAGTACTAAGGAGTCTTGGGGTAGTTGGGTATCGTTCACACTGGAGACAGTCTGTCGGCAGAAATCCACTTGCAGCAGACTTCCATTGTTTTTCAATGGGATTCTGCTGCACTGTGCATAGTGTAAAATCATCACAGTGGAATGGACATCTGCCCAAAGAATTAACTTTTTCATTCTTTGGGCTGATTTCCACCGGACCATCTATGAGATCCAATTACTTTAGCGGCACCTAGCAGACATTCAGCTGGCTTAAAGGACATCTGCAGCAAAAGATAAATGTCTGACCACCGCTCGGACCCCCCCATGATCTCCCAAACAGGGCCCCCGCATTGCCGCTCTATGTGAGCAGCTAATGCGTGTAATGTGTATGGAGGTCGATGGTACGCCCCCTCCAATACACCCTCCCCATACAGTTCCATGGGGGAGGCACGAATGCTGCATCCTGCCTCTCCCAT
>NW_026609141.1:0-40042 GCF_029499605.1 Hyla sarda | reverse complement strand
AGCAGTATAGTGATAATAATAGATGGAGGAGGCAGTATAGTGATATAATAATAGATGGAGGAGGAGCAGTATAGTGATATAATAGATGGAGGAGGAGCAGTATAGTGATATAATAATAGATGGAGGAGCAGTATAGTGATATAATAATAGATGGAGGAGGCAGTATAGTGATATAATAATAGATGGAGGAGGGCAGTATAGTGATATAATAATAGATGGAGGAGGCAGTATAGTGATATAATAATAGATGGAGGAGGCAGTATAGTGATATAATAATAGATGGAGGAGGCAGTATAGTGATATAATAATAGATGGAGGAGGAGTATAGTGATATAATAATAGATGGAGGAGGCAGTATAGTGATATAATAATAGATGGAGGAGGAGGCAGTATAGTGATATAATAATAGATGGAGGAGGCAGTATAGTGATATAATAATAGATGGAGGAGCAGTATAGTGATATAATAATAGATGGAGGAGGAGTATAGTGATATAATAATAGATGGAGGAGCAGTATAGTGATATAATAATAGATGGAGGAGTATAGTGATATAATAATAGATGGAGGAGCAGTATAGTGATATAATAATAGATGGAGGAGGCAGTATAGTGATATAATAATAGATGGAGGAGGAGTATAGTGATATAATAATAGATGGAGGAGCAGTATAGTGATATAATAATAGATGGAGGAGCAGTATAGTGATATAATAATAGATGGAGGAGGCAGTATAGTGATATAATAATAGATGGAGGAGCAGTATAGTGATATAATAATAGATGGAGGAGGAGTATAGTGATATAATAATAGATGGAGGAGGCAGTATAGTGATATAATAATAGATGGAGGAGGAGTATAGTGATATAATAATAGATGGAGGAGGCAGTATAGTGATATAATAATAGATGGAGGAGGAGTATAGTGATATAATAATAGATGGAGGAGGAGCAGTATAGTGATATAATAATAGATGGAGGAGGAGAGTATAGTGATATAATAATAGATGGAGGAGGCAGTATAGTGATATAATAATAGATGGAGGAGGAGTATAGTGATATAATAATAGATGGAGGAGGAGAGTATAGTGATATAATAATAGATGGAGGAGCAGTATAGTGATATAATAATAGATGGAGGAGGAGAGTATAGTGATATAATAATAGATGGAGGAGCAGTATAGTGATATAATAATAGATGGAGGAGGAGTATAGTGATATAATAATAGATGGAGGAGGCAGTATAGTGATATAATAATAGATGGAGGAGCAGTATAGTGATATAATAATAGATGGAGGAGGAGTATAGTGATATAATAATAGATGGAGGAGCAGTATAGTGATATAATAATAGATGGAGGAGGAGCAGTATAGTGATATAATAATAGATGGAGGAGGAGTATAGTGATATAATAATAGATGGAGGAGGCAGTATAGTGATATAATAATAGATGGAGGAGCAGTATAGTGATATAATAATAGATGGAGGAGGAGTATAGTGATATAATAATAGATGGAGGAGGAGTATAGTGATATAATAATAGATGGAGGAGGCAGTATAGTGATATAATAATAGATGGAGGAGGAGCAGTATAGTGATATAATAATAGATGGAGGAGGAGTATAGTGATATAATAATAGATGGAGGAGGAGCAGTATAGTGATATAATAATAGATGGAGGAGGCAGTATAGTGATATAATAATAGATGGAGGAGGCAGTATAGTGATATAATAATAGATGGAGGAGGAGTATAGTGATATAATAATAGATGGAGGAGGAGTATAGTGATATAATAATAGATGGAGGAGGCAGTATAGTGATATAATAATAGATGGAGGAGGAGCAGTATAGTGATATAATAATAGATGGAGGAGGAGAGTATAGTGATATAATAATAGATGGAGGAGCAGTATAGTGATATAATAATAGATGGAGGAGGAGTATAGTGATATAATAATAGATGGAGGAGGAGTATAGTGATATAATAATAGATGGAGGAGGAGTATAGTGATATAATAATAGATGGAGGAGGAGCAGTATAGTGATATAATAATAGATGGAGGAGGAGTATAGTGATATAATAATAGATGGAGGAGGAGTATAGTGATATAATAATAGATGGAGGAGGCAGTATAGTGATATAATAATAGATGGAGGAGGGCAGTATAGTGATATAATAATAGATGGAGGAGGCAGTATAGTGATATAATAATAGATGGAGGAGGGCAGTATAGTGATATAATAATAGATGGAGGAGCAGTATAGTGATATAATAATAGATGGAGGAGCAGTATAGTGATATAATAATAGATGGAGGAGGAGCAGTATAGTGATATAATAATAGATGGAGGAGGAGTATAGTGATATAATAATAGATGGAGGAGGAGTATAGTGATATAATAATAGATGGAGGAGGAGCAGTATAGTGATATAATAATAGATGGAGGAGGAGTATAGTGATATAATAATAGATGGAGGAGCAGTATAGTGATATAATAATAGATGGAGGAGGCAGTATAGTGATATAATAATAGATGGAGGAGCAGTATAGTGATATAATAATAGATGGAGGAGGCAGTATAGTGATATAATAATAGATGGAGGAGGAGTATAGTGATATAATAATAGATGGAGGAGCAGTATAGTGATATAATAATAGATGGAGGAGGAGCAGTATAGTGATATAATAATAGATGGAGGAGGAGCAGTATAGTGATATAATAATAGATGGAGGAGGCAGTATAGTGATATAATAATAGATGGAGGAGCAGTATAGTGATATAATAATAGATGGAGGAGGAGCAGTATAGTGATATAATAATAGATGGAGGAGGAGCAGTATAGTGATATAATAATAGATGGAGGAGGCAGTATAGTGATATAATAATAGATGGAGGAGGAGCAGTATAGTGATATAATAATAGATGGAGGAGGCAGTATAGTGATATAATAATAGATGGAGGAGCAGTATAGTGATATAATAATGGAGGAGGAGCAGTATAGTGATATAATAATAGATGGAGGAGGAGTATAGTGATATAATAATAGATGGAGGAGCAGTATAGTGATATAATAATAGATGGAGGAGCAGTATAGTGATATAATAATAGATGGAGGAGGAGCAGTATAGTGATATAATAATAGATGGAGGAGGAGTATAGTGATATAATAATAGATGGAGGAGGAGTATAGTGATATAATAATAGATGGAGGAGCAGTATAGTGATATAATAATAGATGGAGGAGCAGTATAGTGATATAATAATAGATGGAGGAGCAGTATAGTGATATAATAATAGATGGAGGAGGAGTATAGTGATATAATAATAGATGGAGGAGGGAGTATAGTGATATAATAATAGATGGAGGAGGCAGTATAGTGATATAATAATAGATGGAGGAGGAGCAGTATAGTGATATAATAATAGATGGAGGAGCAGTATAGTGATATAATAATAGATGGAGGAGGAGCAGTATAGTGATATAATAATAGATGGAGGAGGAGTATAGTGATATAATAATAGATGGAGGAGCAGTATAGTGATATAATAATAGATGGAGGAGGAGTATAGTGATATAATAATAGATGGAGGAGGAGTATAGTGATATAATAATAGATGGAGGAGGAGCAGTATAGTGATATAATAATAGATGGAGGAGCAGTATAGTGATATAATAATAGATGGAGGAGGAGTATAGTGATATAATAATAGATGGAGGAGCAGTATAGTGATATAATAATAGATGGAGGAGGAGCAGTATAGTGATATAATAATAGATGGAGGAGCAGTATAGTGATATAATAATAGATGGAGGAGGAGTATAGTGATATAATAATAGATGGAGGAGGAGTATAGTGATATAATAATAGATGGAGGAGGAGTATAGTGATATAATAATAGATGGAGGAGGCAGTATAGTGATATAATAATAGATGGAGGAGGAGAGTATAGTGATATAATAATAGATGGAGGAGGCAGTATAGTGATATAATAATAGATGGAGGAGGAGTATAGTGATATAATAATAGATGGAGGAGCAGTATAGTGATATAATAGATGAGGAGGAGGAGTATAGTGATATAATAATAGATGGAGGAGGAGTATAGTGATATAATAATAGATGGAGGAGGAGTATAGTGATATAATAATAGATGGAGGAGGAGCAGTATAGTGATATAATAATAGATGGAGGAGGAGTATAGTGATATAATAATAGATGGAGGAGGAGCAGTATAGTGATATAATAATAGATGGAGGAGCAGTATAGTGATATAATAATAGATGGAGGAGGAGTATAGTGATATAATAATAGATGGAGGAGGAGCAGTATAGTGATATAATAATAGATGGAGGAGAGCAGTATAGTGATATAATAATAGATGGAGGAGGAGTATAGTGATATAATAATAGATGGAGGAGGAGTATAGTGATATAATAATAGATGGAGGAGGAGTATAGTGATATAATAATAGATGGAGGAGGCAGTATAGTGATATAATAATAGATGGAGGAGGAGTATAGTGATATAATAATAGATGGAGGAGCAGTATAGTGATATAATAATAGATGGAGGAGCAGTATAGTGATATAATAATAGATGGAGGAGGAGTATAGTGATATAATAATAGATGGAGGAGGAGCAGTATAGTGATATAATAATAGATGGAGGAGGCAGTATAGTGATATAATAATAGATGGAGGAGGAGTATAGTGATATAATAATAGATGGAGGAGAGCAGTATAGTGATATAATAATAGATGGAGGAGGAGTATAGTGATATAATAATAGATGGAGGAGCAGTATAGTGATATAATAATAGATGGAGGAGGAGTATAGTGATATAATAATAGATGGAGGAGGCAGTATAGTGATATAATAATAGATGGAGGAGGAGCAGTATAGTGATATAATAATAGATGGAGGAGGAGCAGTATAGTGATATAATAATAGATGGAGGAGGAGTATAGTGATATAATAATAGATGGAGGAGGAGTATAGTGATATAATAATAGATGGAGGAGGAGTATAGTGATATAATAATAGATGGAGGAGCAGTATAGTGATATAATAATAGATGGAGGAGGAGTATAGTGATGATAATAATAGATGGAGGAGCAGTATAGTGATATAATAATAGATGGAGGAGGAGTATAGTGATATAATAATAGATGGAGGAGCAGTATAGTGATATAATAATAGATGGAGGAGGAGTATAGTGATATAATAATAGATGGAGGAGGAGTATAGTGATATAATAATAGATGGAGGAGGAGTATAGTGATATAATAATAGATGGAGGAGGAGCAGTATAGTGATATAATAATAGATGGAGGAGGCAGTATAGTGATATAATAATAGATGGAGGAGGCAGTATAGTGATATAATAATAGATGGAGGAGGAGTATAGTGATATAATAATAGATGGAGGAGAGTATAGTGATATAATAATAGATGGAGGAGCAGTATAGTGATATAATAATAGATGGAGGAGCAGTATAGTGATATAATAATAGATGGAGGAGGAGCAGTATAGTGATATAATAATAGATGGAGGAGGAGTATAGTGATATAATAATAGATGGAGGAGGAGTATAGTGATATAATAATAGATGGAGGAGGAGTATAGTGATATAATAATAGATGGAGGAGGAGTATAGTGATATAATAATAGATGGAGGAGGAGCAGTATAGTGATATAATAATAGATGGAGGAGAGAGTATAGTGATATAATAATAGATGGAGGAGCAGTATAGTGATATAATAATAGATGGAGGAGGAGTATAGTGATATAATAATAGATGGGAGGAGTATAGTGATATAATAATAGATGGAGGAGCAGTATAGTGATATAATAATAGATGGAGGAGGAGTATAGTGATATAATAATAGATGGAGGAGGAGCAGTATAGTGATATAATAATAGATGGAGGAGGAGTATAGTGATATAATAATAGATGGAGGAGCAGTATAGTGATATAATAATAGATGGAGGAGGAGGAGTATAGTGATATAATAATAGATGGAGGAGCAGTATAGTGATATAATAATAGATGGAGGAGGAGTATAGTGATATAATAATAGATGGAGGGAGGAGGAGTATAGTGATATAATAATAGATGGAGGAGGAGTATAGTGATATAATAATGGAGGAGGAGGAGGAGTATAGTGATATAATAATAGATGGAGGAGGAGTATAGTGATATAATAATAGATGGAGGAGGAGGAGTATAGTGATAATAATAGATGGAGGAGGAGTATAGTGATATAATAATAGATGGAGGAGGAGTATAGTGATATAATAATAGATGGAGGAGCAGTATAGTGATATAATAATAGATGGAGGAGGAGTATAGTGATATAATAATAGATGGAGGAGGAGGAGTATAGTGATATAATAATAGATGGAGGAGGAGCAGTATAGTGATATAATAATAGATGGAGGAGGAGCAGTATAGTGATATAATAATAGATGGAGGAGGAGGAGAGTATAGTGATATAATAATAGATGGAGGAGCAGTATAGTGATATAATAATAGATGGAGGAGCAGTATAGTGATATAATAATAGATGGAGGAGCAGTATAGTGATATAATAATAGATGGAGGAGGAGTATAGTGATATAATAATAGATGGAGGAGGAGTATAGTGATATAATAATAGATGGAGGAGGAGTATAGTGATATAATAATAGATGGAGGAGGAGCAGTATAGTGATATAATAATAGATGGAGGAGCAGTATAGTGATATAATAATAGATGGAGGAGGAGTATAGTGATATAATAATAGATGGAGGAGGAGTATAGTGATATAATAATAGATGGAGGAGGAGTATAGTGATATAATAATAGATGGAGGAGGAGGAGTATAGTGATATAATAATAGATGGAGGAGGAGTATAGTGATATAATAATAGATGGAGGAGCAGTATAGTGATATAATAATAGATGGAGGAGGAGCAGTATAGTGATATAATAATAGATGGAGGAGGAGCAGTATAGTGATATAATAATAGATGGAGGAGCAGTATAGTGATATAATAATAGATGGAGGAGCAGTATAGTGATATAATAATAGATGGAGGAGGAGTATAGTGATATAATAATAGATGGAGGAGGAGCAGTATAGTGATATAATAATAGATGGAGGAGGAGCAGTATAGTGATATAATAATAGATGGAGGAGGAGGAGTATAGTGATATAATAATAGATGGAGGCGCAGTATAGTGATATAATAATAGATGGAGGAGGAGCAGTATAGTGATATAATAATAGATGGAGGAGGAGCAGTATAGTGATATAATAATAGATGGAGGAGGAGGAGTATAGTGATATAATAATAGATGGAGGAGCAGTATAGTGATATAATAATAGATGGAGGAGCAGTATAGTGATATAATAATAGATGGAGGAGGAGCAGTATAGTGATATAATAATAGAGGAGCAGTATAGTGATATAATAATAGATGGAGGAGCAGTATAGTGATATAATAATAGATGGAGGAGCAGTATAGTGATATAATAATAGATGGAGGAGCAGTATAGTGATATAATAATAGATGGAGGAGGAGTATAGTGATATAATAATAGATGGAGGAGGAGTATAGTGATATAATAATAGATGGAGGAGGAGTATAGTGATATAATAATAGATGGAGGAGGAGTATAGTGATATAATAATAGATGGAGGAGCAGTATAGTGATATAATAATAGATGGAGGAGCAGTATAGTGATATAATAATAGATGGAGGAGGAGTATAGTGATATAATAATAGATGGAGGAGGAGTATAGTGATATAATAATAGATGGAGGAGGAGTATAGTGATATAATAATAGATGGAGGAGGAGTATAGTGATATAATAATAGATGGAGGAGGAGTATAGTGATATAATAATAGATGGAGGAGGAGGAGGAGGAGTATAGTGATATAATAATAGATGGAGGAGGAGTATAGTGATATAATAATAGATGGAGGAGGAGCAGTATAGTGATATAATAATAGATGGAGGAGGAGCAGTATAGTGATATAATAATAGATGGAGGAGCAGTATAGTGATATAATAATAGATGGAGGAGGAGGAGTATAGTGATATAATAATAGATGGAGGAGGAGGAGTATAGTGATATAATAATAGATGGAGGAGGAGTATAGTGATATAATAATAGATGGAGGAGGAGGAGGAGGAGTATAGTGATATAATAATAGATGGAGGAGGAGTATAGTGATATAATAATAGATGGAGGAGGAGTATAGTGATATAATAATAGATGGAGGAGCAGTATAGTGATATAATAATAAATGGAGGAGCAGTATAGTGATATAATAATAGATGGAGGAGGAGGAGTATAGTGATATAATAATAGATGGAGGAGGAGGAGTATAGTGATATAATAATAGATGGAGGAGGAGTATAGTGATATAATAATAGATGGAGGAGGAGTATAGTGATATAATAATAGATGGAGGAGGAGCAGTATAGTGATATAATAATAGATGGAGGAGGAGCAGTATAGTGATATAATAATAGATGGAGGAGGAGCAGTATAGTGATATAATAATAGATGGAGGAGCAGTATAGTGATATAATAGATGGAGGAGCAGTATAGTGATATAATAATAGATGGAGGAGGAGTATAGTGATATAATAATAGATGGAGGAGGAGGAGTATAGTGATATAATAATAGATGGAGGAGTATAGTGATATAATAATAGATGGAGGAGCAGTATAGTGATATAATAATAGATGGAGGAGCAGTATAGTGATATAATAATAGATGGAGGAGGAGTATAGTGATATAATAATAGATGGAGGAGGAGTATAGTGATATAATAATAGATGGAGGAGGAGTATAGTGATATAATAATAGATGGAGGAGGAGCAGTATAGTGATATAATAATAGATGGAGGAGGAGCAGTATAGTGATATAATAATAGATGGAGGAGGAGGAGTATAGTGATATAATAATAGATGGAGGAGCAGTATAGTGATATAATAATAGATGGAGGAGGAGGAGTATAGTGATATAATAATAGATGGAGGAGCAGTATAGTGATATAATAATAGATGGAGGAGCAGTATAGTGATATAATAATAGATGGAGGAGCAGTATAATGATATAATAATAGATGGAGGAGGAGTATAGTGATATAATAATAGATGGAGGAGCAGTATAGTGATATAATAATAGATGGAGGAGGAGGAGTATAGTGATATAATAATAGATGGAGGAGGAGGAGTATAGTGATATAATAATAGATGGAGGAGGAGTATAGTGATATAATAATAGATGGAGGAGCAGTATAGTGATATAATAATAGATGGAGGAGGAGTATAGTGATATAATAATAGATGGAGGAGCAGTATAGTGATATAATAATAGATGGAGGAGGAGTATAGTGATATAATAATAGATGGAGGAGCAGTATAGTGATATAATAATAGATGGAGGAGGAGTATAGTGATATAATAATAGATGGAGGAGGAGGAGTATAGTGATATAATAATAGATGGAGGAGGAGGAGTATAGTGATATAATAATAGATGGAGGAGGAGTATAGTGATATAATAATAGATGGAGGAGGAGCAGTATAGTGATATAATAATAGATGGAGGAGCAGTATAGTGATATAATAATAGATGGAGGAGGAGCAGTATAGTGATATAATAATAGATGGAGGAGGAGCAGTATAGTGATATAATAATAGATGGAGGAGGAGCAGTATAGTGATATAATAATAGATGGAGGAGGAGTATAGTGATATAATAATAGATGGAGGAGCAGTATAGTGATATAATAATAGATGGAGGAGGAGGAGTATAGTGATATAATAATAGATGGAGGAGGAGGAGTATAGTGATATAATAATAGATGGAGGAGGAGGAGTATAGTGATATAATAATAGATGGAGGAGGAGTATAGTGATATAATAATAGATGGAGGAGGAGCAGTATAGTGATATAATAATAGATGGAGGAGGAGGAGTATAGTGATATAATAATAGATGGAGGAGGAGTATAGTGATATAATAATAGATGGAGTAGGAGCAGTATAGTGATATAATAATAGATGGAGGAGCAGTATAGTGAAATAATAATAGATGGAGGAGGAGCAGTATAGTGATATAATAATAGATGGAGGAGCAGTATAGTGATATAATAATAGATGGAGGAGGAGTATAGTGATATAATAATAGATGGAGGAGCAGTATAGTGATATAATAATAGATGGAGGAGCAGTATAGTGATATAATAATAGATGGAGGAGCAGTATAGTGATATAATAATAGATGGAGGAGGAGTATAGTGATATAATAATAGATGGAGGAGCAGTATAGTGATATAATAATAGATGGAGGAGGAGTATAGTGATATAATAATAGATGGAGGAGGAGTATAGTGATATAATAATAGATGGAGGAGGAGTATAGTGATATAATAATAGATGGAGGAGGAGTATAGTGATATAATAATAGATGGAGGAGGAGCAGTATAGTGATATAATAATAGATGGAGCAGTATAGTGATATAATAATAGATAGAGGAGGAGTATAGTGATATAATAATAGATAGAGGAGGAGTATAGTGATATAATAATAGATGGAGGAGGAGTATAGTGATATAATAATAGATGGAGGAGCAGTATAGTGATATAATAATAGATGGAGGAGGAGTATAGTGATATAATAATAGATGGAGGAGGAGTATAGTGATATAATAATAGATGGAGGAGGAGGAGTATAGTGATATAATAATAGATGGAGGAGGAGCAGTATAGTGATATAATAATAGATGGAGGAGGAGCAGTATAGTGATATAATAATAGATGGAGGAGGAGCAGTATAGTGATATAATAATAGATGGAGGAGCAGTATAGTGATATAATAATAGATGGAGGAGGAGGAGTATAGTGATATAATAATAGATGGAGGAGCAGTATAGTGATATAATAATAGATGGAGGAGGAGTATAGTGATATAATAATAGATGGAGGAGGAGCAGTATAGTGATATAATAATAGATGGAGGAGGAGCAGTATAGTGATATAATAATAGATGGAGGAGCAGTATAGTGATATAATAATAGATGGAGGAGGAGTATAGTGATATAATAATAGATGGAGGAGCAGTATAGTGATATAATAATAGATGGAGGAGGAGTATAGTGATATAATAATAGATGGAGGAGGAGGAGTATAGTGATATAATAATAGATGGAGGAGGAGCAGTATAGTGATATAATAATAGATGGAGGAGCAGTATAGTGATATAATAATAGATGGAGGAGGAGCAGTATAGTAATATAATAATAGATGGAGGAGGAGGAGTATAGTGATATAATAATAGATGGAGGAGGAGCAGTATAGTGATATAATAATAGATGGAGGAGCAGTATAGTGATATAATAATAGATGGAGGAGGAGTATAGTGATATAATAATAGATGGAGGAGCAGTATAGTGATATAATAATAGATGGAGGAGGAGTATAGTGATAGATGGAGGAGGAGTATAGTGATATAATAATAGATGGAGGAGGAGTATAGTGATATAATAGATGGAGGAGGAGTATAGTGATATAATAGATGGAGGAGGAGTATAGTGATATAATAATAGATGGAGGAGCAGTATAGTGATATAATAATAGATGGAGGAGGAGTATAGTGATATAATAATAGATGGAGGAGGAGCAGTATAGTGATATAATAATAGATGGAGGAGCAGTATAGTGATATAATAATAGATGGAGGAGCAGTATAGTGATATAATAATAGATGGAGGAGGAGTATAGTGATATAATAATAGATGGAGGAGCAGTATAGTGATATAATAATAGATGGAGGAGGAGCAGTATAGTGATATAATAGATGGAGGAGGAGTATAATGATATAATAATAGATGGAGGAGGAGTATAGTGATAATAGATGGAGGAGGAGCAGTATAGTGATATAATAATAGATGGAGGAGGAGCAGTATAGTGATATAATAATAGATGGAGGAGGAGTATAGTGATATAATAATAGATGGAGGAGGAGTATAGTGATATAATAATAGATGGAGGAGCAGTATAGTGATATAATAATAGATGGAGGAGGAGGAGTATAGTGATATAATAATAGATGGGGGAGGAGCAGTATAGTGATATAATAATAGATGGAGGAGGAGGAGTATAGTGATATAATAATAGATGGAGGAGGAGTATAGTGATATAATAATAGATGGAGGAGGAGTGTAGTGATATAATAATAGATGGAGGAGGAGGAGTATAGTGATATAATAATAGATGGAGGAGGAGGAGTATAGTGATATAATAATAGATGGAGGAGGAGCAGTATAGTGATATAATAATAGAAGGAGGAGGAGGAGCAGTATAGTGATATAATAATAGATGGAGGAGCAGTATAGTCATATAATAATAGATGGAGGAGGAGGAGTATAGTGATATAATAATAGATGGAGGAGCAGTATAGTCATATAATAATAGATGGAGGAGGAGGAGTATAGTGATTTAATAATAGATGGAGGAGCAGTATAGTCATATAATAATAGATGGAGGAGGAGTAGTATAGTCATATAATAATAGATGGAGGAGGAGGAGTATAGTGATATAATAATAGATGGAGGAGGAGGAGTATAGTGATATAATAATAGATGGAGGAGAAGGAGTATAGTCATATAATAATAGATGGAGGAGGAGGAGGAGTATAGTGATATAATAATAGATGGAGGAGGAGGAGGAGTATAGTGATATAATAATAGATGGAGGAGGAGTATAGTGATATAATAATAGATGGAGGAGCAGTATAGTGATATAATAATAGATGGAGGAGGAGCAGTATAGTGATATAATAATAGATGGAGGAGGAGTATAGTGATATAATAATAGATGGAGGAGGAGTATAGTGATATAATAATAGATGGAGGAGGAGCAGTATAGTGATATAATAATAGATGGAGGAGGAGTATAGTGATATAATAATAGATGGAGGAGGAGTATAGTGATATAATAATAGATGGAGGAGGAGTATAGTCATATAATAATAGATGGAGGAGGAGGAGGAGTATAGTGATATAATAATAGATGGAGGAGGAGGAGGAGGAGGAGTATAGTGATATATTATAATAGATGGAGGAGGAGTATAGTGATATAATAATAGATGGAGGAGGAGTATAGTGATATAATAATAGATGGAGGAGGAGTATAGTGATATAATAATAGATGGAGGAGGAGTATAGTGATATAATAATAGATGGAGGAGGAGGAGTATAGTGATATAATAATAGATGGAGGAACAGTATAGTGAAATAATAATAGATGGAGGAGCAGTATAGTGATATAATAATAGATGGAGGAGGAGCAGTATAGTGATATAATAATAGATGGAGGAGGAGGAGTATAGTGATATAATAATAGATGGAGGAGGAGTATAGTGATATAATAATAGATGGAGGAGCAGTATAGTGATATAATAATAGATGGAGGAGGAGTATAGTGATATAATAATAGATGGAGGAGCAGTATAGTGATATAATAATAGATGGAGGAGGAGTATAGTGATATAATAATAGATGGAGGAGGAGTATAGTGATATAATAATAGATGGAGGAGGAGTATAGTGATATAATAATAGATGGAGGAGGAGCAGTATAGTGATATAATAATAGATGGAGGAGCAGTATAGTGAAATAATAATAGATGGAGGAGCAGTATAGTGATATAATAATAGATGGAGGAGGAGCAGTATAGTGATATAATAATAGATGGAGGAGGAGGAGTATAGTGATATAATAATAGATGGAGGAGGAGTATAGTGATATAATAATAGATGGAGGAGCAGTATAGTGATATAATAATAGATGGAGGAGCAGTATAGTGATATAATAATAGATGGAGGAGCAGTATAGTAATATAATAGATGGAGGAGGAGTATAGTGATATAATAATAGATGGAGGAGGAGTATAGTGATATAATAATAGATGGAGGAGGAGCAGTATAGTGATATAATAATAGATGGAGGAGCAGTATAGTGATATAATAATAGATGGAGGAGCAGTATAGTGATATAATAATAGATGGAGGAGCAGTATAGTGATATAATAATAGATGGAGGAGCAGTATAGTGATATAATAATAGATGGAGGAGCAGTATAGTAATATAATAGATGGAGGAGGAGTATAGTGATATAATAATAGATGGAGGAGGAGTATAGTGATATAATAATAATGATGGAGGAGGAGGAGTATAGTGATATAATAATAGGATGGAGGAGCAGTATAGTGATATAATAATAGATGGAGGAGGAGCAGTATAGTGATATAATAATAGATGGAGGAGGAGTATAGTGATAAAATAATAGATGGGAGCAGTATAGTGATATAATAATAGATGGAGGAGGAGCAGTATAGTGATATAATAATAGATGGAGGAGGGCAGTATAGTGATATAATAATAGATGGAGGAGGAGTATAGTGATATAATAATAGATGGAGGAGGAGTATAGTGATACAATAATAGATGGAGGAGGAGCAGTATAGTGATATAATAATAGATGGAGGAGGAGTATAGTGATATAATAATAGATGGAGGAGGAGCAGTATAGTGATATAATAATAGATGGAGGAGCAGTATAGTGATATAATAGATGGAGGAGGAGCAGTATAGTGATATAATAATAGATGGAGGAGGAGCAGTATAGTGATATAATAATAGATGGAGGAGCAGTATAGTGATATAATAATAGATGGAGGAGGAGGAGTATAGTGATATAATAATAGATGGAGGAGGAGTATAGTGATATAATAATAGATGGAGGAGCAGTATAGTGATATAATAATAGATGGAGGAGCAGTATAGTGATATAATAATAGATGGAGGAGGAGCAGTATAGTGATATAATAATAGATGGAGGAGCAGTATAGTGATATAATAATAGATGGAGGAGGAGTATAGTGATATAATAATAGATGGAGGAGGAGTATAGTGATATAATAATAGATGGAGGAGGAGTATAGTGATATAATAATAGATGGAGGAGGAGGAGGAGGAGTATAGTGATATAATAATAGATGGAGGAGGAGTATAGTGATATAATAATAGATGGAGGAGCAGTATAGTGATATAATAATAGATCGAGGAGGAGTATAGTGATATAATAGATGGAGGAGCAGTATAGTGATATAATAATAGATGGAGGAGGAGGAGTATAGTGATATAATAATAGATGGAGGAGCAGTATAGTGATATAATAATAGATGGAGGAGCAGTATAGTGATATAATAATAGATGGAGGAGGAGTATAGTGATATAATAATAGATGGAGGAGGAGTATAGTGATATAATAATAGATGGAGGAGGAGTATAGTGATATAATAATAGATGGAGGAGGAGTATAGTGATATAATAATAGATGGAGGAGGAGTATAGTGATATAATAATAGATGGAGGAGGAGTATAGTGATACAATAATAGATGGAGGAGGAGTATAGTGATATAATAATAGATGGAGGAGGAGTATAGTGATATAATAATAGATGGAGGAGCAGTATAGTGATATAATAATAGATGGAGGAGGAGGAGTATAGTGATATAATAATAGATGGAGGAGGAGGAGTATAGTGATATAATAATAGATGGAGGAGCAGTATAGTGATATAATAATAGATGGAGGAGGAGTATAGTGATATAATAATAGATGGAGGAGCAGTATAGTGATATAATAATAGATGGAGGAGGAGTATAGTGATATAATAATAGATGGAGGAGGAGTATAGTGATATAATAATAGATGGAGGAGGAGTATAGTGATATAATAATAGATGGAGGAGGAGTATAGTGATATAATAATAGATGGAGGAGCAGTATAGTGATATAATAATAGATGGAGGAGGAGCAGTATAGTGATATAATAATAGATGGAGGAGGAGCAGTATAGTGATATAATAATAGATGGAGGAGGAGTATAGTGATATAATAATAGATGGAGGAGGAGTATAGTGATATAATAATAGATGGAGGAGCAGTATAGTGATATAATAATAGATGGAGGAGCAGTATAGTGATATAATAATAGATGGAGGAGCAGTATAGTCATATAATAATAGATGGAGGAGCAGTATAGTGATATAATAATAGATGGAGGAGGAGGAGTATAGTGATATAATAATAGATGGAGGAGCAGTATAGTGATAGAATAATAGATGGAGGAGGAGTATAGTGATATAATAATAGATGGAGGAGCAGTATAGTGATATAATAATAGATGGAGGAGGAGCAGTATAGTGATATAATAATAGATGGAGGAGGAGCAGTATAGTGATATAATAATAGATGGAGGAGGAGCAGTATAGTGATATAATAATAGATGGAGGAGGAGTATAGTGATATAATAATAGATGGAGGAGGACTATAGTGATATAATAATAGATGGAGGAGCAGTATAGTGATATAATAATAGATGGAGGAGCAGTATAGTGATATAATAATAGATGGAGGAGCAGTATAGTCATATAATAATAGATGGAGGAGCAGTATAGTGATATAATAATAGATGGAGGAGGAGGAGTATAGTGATATAATAATAGATGGAGGAGCAGTATAGTGATATAATAATAGATGGAGGAGGAGTATAGTGATATAATAATAGATGGAGGAGGAGCAGTATAGTGATATAATAATAGATGGAGGAGGAGCAGTATAGTGATATAATAATAGATGGAGGAGCAGTATAGTGATATAATAATAGATGGAGGAGCAGTATAGTGATATAATAATAGATGGAGGAGGAGTATAGTGATATAATAATAGATGGAGGAGCAGTATAGTGATATAATAATAGATGGAGGAGGAGTATAGTGATATAATAATAGATGGAGGAGGAGTATAGTGATATAATAATAGATGGAGGAGGAGTATAGTGATATAATAATAGATGGAGGAGGAGTATAGTGATATAATAATAGATGGAGGAGGAGCAGTATAGTGATATAATAATAGATGGAGGAGGAGCAGTATAGTGATATAATAATAGATGGAGGAGGAGCAGTATAGTGATATAATAATAGATGGAGGAGGAGCAGTATAGTGATATAAAAATAGATGGAGGAGGAGTATAGTGATATAATAATAGATGGAGGAGGAGTATAGTGATACAATAATAGATGGAGGAGGAGTATAGTGATACAATAATAGATGGAGGAGGAGTATAGTGATATAATAATAGATGGAGGAGCAGTATAGTGATATAATAATAGATGGAGGAGGAGTATAGTGATATAATAATAGATGGAGGAGGAGTATAGTGATATAATAATAGATGGAGGGAGTATAGTGATATAATAATAGATGGAGGAGGAGTATAGTGATATAATAATAGATGGAGGAGGAGTATAGTGATATAATAATAGATGGAGGAGGAGTATAGTGATACAATAATAGATGGAGGAGGAGTATAGTGATATAATAATAGATGGAGGAGCAGTATAGTGATATAATAGATGGAGGAGGAGTATAGTGATATAATAATAGATGGAGGAGCAGTATATGGATATAATAATAGATGGAGGAGCAGTATAGTGATATAATAATAGATGGAGGAGGAGTATAGTGATATAATAATAGATGGAGGAGGAGTATAGTGATATAATAATAGATGGAGGAGGAGGAGTATAGTGATATAATAATAGATGGAGGAGGAGTATAGTGATATAATAATAGATGGAGGAGGAGGAGTATAGTGATATAATAATAGATGGAGGAGGAGGAGTATAGTGATATAATAATAGATGGAGGAGCAGTATAGTGATATAATAGATGGAGGAGCAGTATAGTGATATAATAATAGATGGAGGAGGAGTATAGTGATATAATAATAGATGGAGGAGGAGTATAGTGATATAATAATAGATGGAGGAGGAGTATAGTGATATAATAATAGATGGAGGAGGAGTATAGTGATATAATAATAGATGGAGGAGGAGTATAGTGATATAATAATAGATGGAGGAGGAGTATAGTGATATAATAATAGATGGAGGAGGAGCAGTATAGTGATATAATAATAGATGGAGGAGCAGTATAGTGATATAATAATAGATGGAGGAGCAGTATAGTGATATAATAATAGATGGAGGAGGAGGAGTATAGTGATATAATAATAGATGGAGGAGGAGGAGTATAGTGATATAATAATAGATGGAGGAGCAGTATAGTGATATAATAATAGATGGAGGAGGAGTATAGTGATATAATAATAGATGGAGGAGGAGTATAGTGATATAATAATAGATGGAGGAGGAGTATAGTGATATAATAATAGATGGAGGAGGAGTATAGTGATATAATAATAGATGGAGGAGGAGTATAGTGATATAATAATAGATGGAGGAGCAGTATAGTGATATAATAATAGATGAAGGAGGAGCAGTATAGTGATATAATAATAGATGGAGGAGGAGTATAGTGATATAATAATAGGAGGAGGAGGAGCAGTATAGTGATATAATAATAGATGGAGGAGGAGCAGTATAGTGATATAATAATAGATGGAGGAGGAGCAGTATAGTGATATAATAATAGATGGAGGAGGAGCAGTATAGTGATATAATAATAGATGGAGGAGGAGTATAGTGATATAATAATAGAAGGAGGAGGAGGAGCAGTATAGTGATATAATAATAGATGGAGGAGGAGTATAGTGATATAATAATAGATGGAGGAGGAGCAGTATAGTGATATAATAATAGATGGAGGAGGAGCAGTATAGTGATATAATAATAGATGGAGGAGGAGCAGTATAGTGATATAATAATAGATGGAGGAGGAGCAGTATAGTGATATAATAATAGATGGAGGAGGAGCAGTATAGTGATATAATAATAGATGGAGGAGGAGCAGTATAGTGATATAATAATAGATGGAGGAGCAGTATAGTGATATAATAATAGATGGAGGAGCAGTATAGTGATATAATAATAGATGGAGGAGGAGTATAGTGATATAATAATAGATGGAGGAGGAGTATAGTGATATAATAATAGATGGAGGAGGAGCAGTATAGTGATATAATAATAGATGGAGGAGGAGTATAGTGATATAATAATAGATGGAGGAGGAGCAGTATAGTGATATAATAATAGATGGAGGAGGAGCAGTATAGTGATATAATAATAGATGGAGGAGCAGTATAGTGATATAATAATAGATGGAGGAGCAGTATAGTGATATAATAATAGATGGAGGAGGAGCAGTATAGTGATATAATAATAGATGGAGGAGCAGTATAGTGATATAATAATAGATGGAGGAGGAGTATAGTGATATAATAATAGATGGAGGGGCAGTATAGTGATATAATAATAGATGGAGGAGGCAGTATAGTGTTATAATAATAGATGGAGGAGCAGTATAGTGATATAATAATAGATGGAGGAGGAGTATAGTGATATAATAATAGATGGAGGAGGAGTATAGTGATATAATAATAGATGGAGGAGGAGTATAGTGATATAATAATAGATGGAGGAGCAGTATAGTGATATAATAATAGATGGAGGAGCAGTATAGTGATATAATAATAGATGGAGGAGGAGTATAGTGATATAATAATAGATGGAGGAGCAGTATAGTGATATAATAATAGATGGAGGAGGAGGAGTATAGTGATATAATAGATGGAGGAGGAGGAGTATAGTGATATAATAATAGATGGAGGAGGAGTATAGTGATATAATAATAGATGGAGGAGGAGTATAGTGATATAATAATAGATGGAGGAGGAGGAGTATAGTGATATAATAATAGATGGAGGAGGAGCAGTATAGTGATATAATAATAGATGGAGGAGCAGTATAGTGATATAATAATAGATGGAGGAGGAGCAGTATAGTGATATAATAATAGATGGAGGAGGAGTATAGTGATATAATAATAGATGGAGGAGGAGGAGTATAGTGATATAATAATAGATGGAGGAGCAGTATAGTGATATAATAATAGATGGAGGAGGAGTATAGTGATATAATAATAGATGGAGGAGGAGGAGTATAGTGATATAATAATAGATGGAGGAGGAGGAGTATAGTGATATAATAATAGATGGAGGAGGAGTATAGTGATATAATAATAGATGGAGGAGGAGCAGTTTAGTGATATAATAATAGATGGAGGAGGAGCAGTATAGTGATATAATAATAGATGGAGGAGGAGCAGTATAGTGATATAATAATAGATGGAGGAGGAGCAGTATAGTGATATAATAATAGATGGAGGAGGAGCAGTATAGTGATATAATAATAGATGGAGGAGGAGGAGTATAGTGATATAATAATAGATGGAGGAGGAGCAGTTTAGTGATATAATAATAGATGGAGGAGGAGCAGTTTAGTGATATAATAATAGATGGAGGAGGAGCAGTATAGTGATATAATAATAGATGGAGGAGGAGCAGTATAGTGATATAATAATAGATGGAGGAGCAGTATAGTGATATAATAATAGATGGAGGAGGAGGAGTATAGTGATATAATAATAGATGGAGGAGGAGGAGTATAGTGATATAATAATAGATGGAGGGGCAGTATAGTGATATAATAATAGATGGAGGAGGAGGAGTATAGTGATATAATAATAGATGGAGGAGGAGTATAGTGATATAATAATAGATGGAGGAGGAGCAGTATAGTGATATAATAATAGATGGAGGAGGAGCAGTATAGTGATATAATAATAGATGGAGGAGCAGTATAGTGATATAATAATAGATGGAGGAGGAGGAGTATAGTGATATAATAATAGATGGAGGAGGAGGAGTATAGTGATATAATAATAGATGGAGGAGGAGGAGTATAGTGATATAATAATAGATGGAGGAGGAGTATAGTGATATAATAATAGATGGAGGAGGAGTATAGTGATATAATAATAGATGGAGGAGGAGTATAGTGATATAATAATAGATGGAGGAGGAGTATAGTGATATAATAGATGGAGGAGGAGCAGTATAGTGATATAATAATAGATGGAGGAGGAGCAGTATAGTGATATAATAATAGATGGAGGAGGAGTATAGTGATATAATAATAGATGGAGGAGCAGTATAGTGATATAATAATAGATGGAGGAGGAGTATAGTGATATAATAATAGATGGAGGAGGAGTATAGTGATATAATAATAGATGGAGGAGGAGCAGTATAGTGATATAATAATAGATGGAGGAGGAGCAGTATAGTGATATAATAATAGATGGAGGAGGAGTATAGTGATATAATAATAGATGGAGGAGGAGTATAGTGATATAATAATAGATGGAGGAGCAGTATAGTGATATAATAATAGATGGAGGAGGAGTATAGTGATATAATAATAGATGGAGGAGGAGTATAGTGATATAATAATAGATGGAGGAGGAGTATAGTGATATAATAATAGATGGAGGAGCAGTATAGTGATATAATAATAGATGGAGGGGGAGTATAGTGATATAATAATAGATGGAGGAGGAGTATAGTGATAAAATAATAGATGGAGGAGCAGTATAGTGATATAATAATAGATGGAGGAGGAGCAGTATAGTGATATAATAATAGATGGAGGAGGAGCAGTATAGTGATATAATAATAGATGGAGGAGGAGTATAGTGATATAATAATAGATGGAGGAGCAGTATAGTGAAATAATAATAAATGGAGGAGCGGTATAGTGATATAATAATAGATGGAGGAGGAGTATAGTGATATAATAATAGATGGAGGAGGAGCAGTATAGTGATATAATAATAGATGGAGGAGGAGCAGTATAGTGATATAATAATAGATGGAGGAGCAGTATAGTGATATAATAATAGATGGAGGAGGAGGAGTATAGTGATATAATAATAGATGGAGGAGGAGTATAGTGATATAATAATAGATGGAGGAGCAGTATAGTGATATAATAATAGATGGAGGAGGAGCAGTATAGTGATATAATAATAGATGGAGGAGCAGTATAGTGATATAATAATAGATGGAGGAGGAGTATAGTGATATAATAATAGATGGAGGAGGAGTATAGTGATATAATAATGGAGGAGGAGTATAGTGATATAATAATAGATGGAGGAGGAGGAGGAGGAGTATAGTGATATAATAATAGATGGAGGAGGAGTATAGTGATATAATAATAGATGGAGGAGCAGTATAGTGATATAATAATAGATGGAGGAGGAGTATAGTGATATAATAATAGATGGAGGAGGAGGAGTATAGTGATATAATAATAGATGGAGGAGCAGTATAGTGATATAATAATAGATGGAGGAGCAGTATAGTGATATAATAATAGATGGAGGAGGAGTATAGTGATATAATAATAGATGGAGGAGGAGTATAGTGATATAATAATAGATGGAGGAGGAGTATAGTGATATAATAATAGATGGAGGAGGAGTATAGTGATATAATAATAGATGGAGGAGGAGTATAGTGATACAATAATAGATGGAGGAGGAGTATAGTGATATAATAATAGATGGAGGAGGAGTATAGTGATATAATAATAGATGGAGGAGCAGTATAGTGATATAATAATAGATGGAGGAGGAGGAGTATAGTGATATAAAAATAGATGGAGGAGGAGGAGTATAGTGATATAATAATAGATGGAGGAGCAGTATAGTGATATAATAATAGATGGAGGAGGAGTATAGTGATATAATAATAGATGGAGGAGGAGTATAGTGATATAATAATAGATGGAGGAGGAGTATAGTGATATAATAATAGATGGAGGAGGAGTATAGTGATATAATAATAGATGGAGGAGGAGTATAGTGATATAATAATAGATGGAGGAGCAGTATAGTTATATAATAATAGATGGAGGAGGAGCAGTATAGTGATATAATAATAGATGGAGGAGGAGCAGTATAGTGATATAATAATAGATGGAGGAGGAGTATAGTGATATAGTAATAGATGGAGGAGGAGTATAGTGATATAATAATAGATGGAGGAGGAGTATAGTGATATAATAATAGATGGAGGAGGAGTATAGTGATATAATAATAGATGGAGGAGCAGTATAGTGATATAATAATAGATGGAGGAGCAGTATAGTGATATAATAATAGATGGAGGAGCAGTATAGTCATATAATAATAGATGGAGGAGCAGTATAGTGATATAATAATAGATGGAGGAGGAGGAGTATAGTGATATAATAATAGATGGAGGAGCAGTATAGTGATATAATAATAGATGGAGGAGCAGTATAGTGATAGAATAATAGATGGAGGAGGAGTATAGTGATATAATAATAGATGGAGGAGCAGTATAGTGATATAATAATAGATGGAGGAGGAGCAGTATAGTGATATAATAATAGATGGAGGAGGAGCAGTATAGTGATATAATAATAGATGGAGGAGGAGTATAGTGATATAATAATAGATGGAGGAGGAGTATAGTGATATAATAATAGATGGAGGAGGAGTATAGTGATATAATAATAGATGGAGGAGGAGTATAGTGATATAATAATAGATGGAGGAGCAGTATAGTGATATAATAATAGATGGAGGAGCAGTATAGTGATATAATAATAGATGGAGGAGCAGTATAGTCATATAATAATAGATGGAGGAGCAGTATAGTGATATAATAATAGATGGAGGAGGAGGAGTATAGTGATATAATAATAGATGGAGGAGCAGTATAGTGATATAATAATAGATGGAGGAGGAGTATAGTGATATAATAATAGATGGAGGAGGAGCAGTATAGTGATATAATAATAGATGGAGGAGGAGCAGTATAGTGATATAATAATAGATGGAGGAGCAGTATAGTGATATAATAATAGATGGAGGAGCAGTATAGTGATATAATAATAGATGGAGGAGGAGTATAGTGATATAATAATAGATGGAGGAGCAGTATAGTGATATAATAATAGATGGAGGAGGAGTATAGTGATATAATAATAGATGGAGGAGGAGTATAGTGATATAATAATAGATGGAGGAGGAGTATAGTGATATAATAATAGATGGAGGAGGAGTATAGTGATATAATAATAGATGGAGGAGGAGCAGTATAGTGATATAATAATAGATGGAGGAGGAGCAGTATAGTGATATAATAATAGATGGAGGAGGAGCAGTATAGTGATATAATAATAGATGGAGGAGGAGCAGTATAGTGATATAATAATAGATGGAGGAGCAGTATAGTGATATAAAAATAGATGGAGGAGGAGTATAGTGATATAATAATAGATGGAGGAGGAGTATAGTGATACAATAATAGATGGAGGAGGAGTATAGTGATACAATAATAGATGGAGGAGGAGTATAGTGATATAATAATAGATGGAGGAGCAGTATAGTGATATAATAATAGATGGAGGAGGAGTATAGTGATATAATAATAGATGGAGGAGGAGTATAGTGATATAATAATAGATGGAGGAGGAGTATAGTGATACAATAATAGATGGAGGAGGAGTATAGTGATATAATAATAGATGGAGGAGCAGTATAGTGATATAATAATAGATGGAGGAGGAGTATAGTGATATAATAATAGATGGAGGAGCAGTATATGGATATAATAATAGATGGAGGAGCAGTATAGTGATATAATAATAGATGGAGGAGGAGTATAGTGATATAATAATAGATGGAGGAGGAGTATAGTGATATAATAATAGATGGAGGAGGAGTATAGTGATATAATAATAGATGGAGGAGCAGTATATGGATATAATAATAGATGGAGGAGCAGTATAGTGATATAATAATAGATGGAGGAGGAGTATAGTGATATAATAATAGATGGAGGAGGAGCAGTATAGTGATATAATAATAGATGGAGGAGGAGCAGTATAGTGATATAATAATAGATGGAGGAGGAGTATAGTGATATAATAATAGATGGAGGAGGAGCAGTATAGTGATATAATAATAGATGGAGGAGGAGCAGTATAGTGATATAATAATAGATGGAGGAGCAGTATAGTGATATAATAATAGATGGAGGAGGAGGAGTATAGTGATATAATAATAGATGGAGGAGGAGGAGTATAGTGATATAATAATAGATGGAGGAGCAGTATAGTGATATAATAATAGATGGAGGAGGAGTATAGTGATATAATAATAGATGGAGGAGGAGTATAGTGATATAATAATAGATGGAGGAGGAGTATAGTGATATAATAATAGATGGAGGAGGAGTATAGTGATATAATAATAGATGGAGGAGGAGTATAGTGATATAATAATAGATGGAGGAGCAGTATAGTGATATAATAATAGATGAAGGAGGAGCAGTATAGTGATATAATAATAGATGGAGGAGGAGTATAGTGATATAATAATAGGAGGAGGAGGAGCAGTATAGTGATATAATAATAGATGGAGGAGGAGCAGTATAGTGATATAATAATAGATGGAGGAGGAGCAGTATAGTGATATAATAATAGATGGAGGAGGAGCAGTATAGTGATATAATAATAGATGGAGGAGGAGCAGTATAGTGATATAATAATAGATGGAGGAGGAGTATAGTGATATAATAATAGAAGGAGGAGGAGGAGCAGTATAGTGATATAATAATAGATGGAGGAGGAGTATAGTGATATAATAATAGATGGAGGAGGAGCAGTATAGTGATATAATAATAGATGGAGGAGCAGTATAGTGATATAATAATAGATGGAGGAGGAGCAGTATAGTGATATAATAATAGATGGAGGAGGAGCAGTATAGTGATATAATAATAGATGGAGGAGGAGCAGTATAGTGATATAATAATAGATGGAGGAGCAGTATAGTGATATAATAATAGATGGAGGAGCAGTATAGTGATATAATAATAGATGGAGGAGGAGTATAGTGATATAATAATAGATGGAGGAGGAGTATAGTGATATAATAATAGATGGAGGAGGAGCAGTATAGTGATATAATAATAGATGGAGGAGGAGTATAGTGATATAATAATAGATGGAGGAGGAGCAGTATAGTGATATAATAATAGATGGAGGAGGAGTATAGTGATATAATAATAGATGGAGGAGCAGTATAGTGATATAATAATAGATGGAGGAGGAGTATAGTGATATAATAATAGATGGAGGGGCAGTATAGTGATATAATAATAGATGGAGGGGCAGTATAGTGTTATAATAATAGATGGAGGAGCAGTATAGTGATATAATAATAGATGGAGGAGCAGTATAGTGATATAATAATAGATGGAGGAGGAGTATAGTGATATAATAATAGATGGAGGAGGAGTATAGTGATATAATAATAGATGGAGGAGGAGTATAGTGATATAATAATAGATGGAGGAGGAGTATAGTGATATAATAATAGATGGAGGAGCAGTATAGTGATATAATAATAGATGGAGGAGCAGTATAGTGATATAATAATAGATGGAGGAGGAGTATAGTGATATAATAATAGATGGAGGAGCAGTATAGTGATATAATAATAGATGGAGGAGGAGGAGTATAGTGATATAATAGATGGAGGAGGAGGAGTATAGTGATATAATAATAGATGGAGGAGGAGTATAGTGATATAATAATAGATGGAGGAGGAGGAGTATAGTGATATAATAATAGATGGAGGAGCAGTATAGTGATATAATAATAGATGGAGGAGGAGCAGTATAGTGATATAATAATAGATGGAGGAGGAGTATAGTGATATAATAATAGATGGAGGAGGAGTATAGTGATATAATAATAGATGGAGGAGCAGTATAGTGATATAATAATAGATGGAGGAGGAGTATAGTGATATAATAATAGATGGAGGAGGAGGAGTATAGTGATATAATAATAGATGGAGGAGGAGCAGTATAGTGATATAATAATAGATGGAGGAGGAGCAGTTTAGTGATATAATAATAGATGGAGGAGGAGCAGTTTAGTGATATAATAATAGATGGAGGAGGAGCAGTATAGTGATATAATAATAGATGGAGGAGGAGCAGTATAGTGATATAATAATAGATGGAGGAGGAGCAGTATAGTGATATAATAATAGATGGAGGAGCAGTATAGTGATATAATAATAGATGGAGGAGGAGGAGTATAGTGATATAATAATAGATGGAGGAGGAGGAGTATAGTGATATAATAATAGATGGAGGGGCAGTATAGTGATATAATAATAGATGGAGGAGGAGGAGTATAGTGATATAATAATAGATGGAGGAGGAGGAGTATAGTGATATAATAATAGATGGAGGAGGAGTATAGTGATATAATAGATGGAGGAGGAGCAGTATAGTGATATAATAATAGATGGAGGAGGAGCAGTATAGTGATATAATAATAGATGGAGGAGCAGTATAGTGATATAATAATAGATGGAGGAGGAGGAGTATAGTGATATAATAATAGATGGAGGAGGAGGAGTATAGTGATATAATAATAGATGGAGGAGGAGGAGTATAGTGATATAATAATAGATGGAGGAGGAGTATAGTGATATAATAATAGATGGAGGAGGAGTATAGTGATATAATAATAGATGG
Organism: Hyla sarda; assembly: GCF_029499605.1. NCBI lineage: Eukaryota > Metazoa > Chordata > Amphibia > Anura > Hylidae > Hyla > Hyla sarda. The sequence goes on along the minus strand of NW_026609141.1, from coordinate 12,504 downwards.
AGGAGGAGTATAGTGATATAATAATAGATGGAGGAGGAGTATAGTGATATAATAGATGGAGGAGGAGCAGTATAGTGATATAATAATAGATGGAGGAGGAGCAGTATAGTGATATAATAATAGATGGAGGAGGAGTATAGTGATATAATAATAGATGGAGGAGGAGTATAGTGATATAATAATAGATGGAGGAGGAGTATAGTGATATAATAATAGATGGAGGAGGAGCAGTATAGTGATATAATAATAGATGGAGGAGGAGTATAGTGATATAATAATAGATGGAGGAGGAGTATAGTGATATAATAATAGATGGAGGAGCAGTATAGTGATATAATAATAGATGGAGGAGGAGTATAGTGATATAATAATAGATGGAGGAGGAGTATAGTGATATAATAATAGATGGAGGAGGAGTATAGTGATATAATAATAGATGGAGGAGCAGTATAGTGATATAATAATAGATGGCGGAGGGGCAGTATAGTGATATAATAATAGATGGAGGAGCAGTATAGTGATATAATAATAGATGGAGGAGCAGTATAGTGATATAATAATAGATGGAGAAGGAGCAGTATAGTGATATAATAATAGATGGAGGAGGAGCAGTATAGTGATATAATAATAGATGGAGGAGGAGCAGTTTAGTGATATAATAATAGATGGAGGAGGAGCAGTATAGTGATATAATAATAGATGGAGGAGCAGTATAGTGATATAATAATAGATGGAGGAGGAGCAGTATAGTGATATAATAATAGATGGAGGAGGAGCAGTATAGTGATATAATAATAGATGGAGGAGGAGCAGTATAGTGATATAATAATAGATGGAGGAGCAGTATAGTGATATAATAATAGATGGAGGAGGAGTATAGTGATATAATAATAGATGGAGGAGGAGGAGTATAGTGATATAATAATAGATGGAGGGGCAGTATAGTGATATAATAATAGATGGAGGAGGAGGAGTATAGTGATATAATAATAGATGGAGGAGGAGGAGTATAGTGATATAATAATAGATGGAGGAGCAGTATAGTGATATAATAATAGATGGAGGAGGAGGAGTATAGTGATATAATAATAGATGGAGGAGGAGTATAGTGATATAATAATAGATGGAGGAGCAGTATAGTGATATAATAATAGATGGAGGAGCAGTATAGTGATATAATAATAGATGGAGGAGCAGTATAGTGATATAATAATAGATGGAGGAGCAGTATAGTGATATAATAATAGATGGAGGAGCAGTATAGTGATATAATAATAGATGGAGGAGGAGGAGTATAGTGATATAATAATAGATGGAGGAGCAGTATAGTGATATAATAATAGATGGAGGAGGAGCAGTATAGTGATATAATAATAGATGGAGGAGGAGTATAGTGATATAATAATAGATGGAGGAGCAGTATAGTGATATAATAATAGATGGAGGAGGAGTATAGTGATATAATAATAGATGGAGGAGCAGTATAGTGATATAATAATAGATGGAGGAGGAGTATAGTGATATAATAATAGATGGAGGAGCAGTATAGTGATATAATAATAGATGGAGGAGATGTATAGTGATATAATAATAGATGGAGGAGGAGTATAGTGATATAATAATAGATGGAGGAGGAGTATAGTGATATAATAATAGATGGAGGAGGAGCAGTATAGTGATATAATAATAGATGGAGGAGGAGCAGTATAGTGATATAATAATAGATGGAGGAGCAGTATAGTGATATAATAATAGATGGAGGAGGAGTATAGTGATATAATAATAGATGGAGGAGGAGCAGTATAGTGATATAATAATAGATGGAGGAGGAGCAGTATAGTGATATAATAATAGATGGAGGAGGAGCAGTATAGTGATATAATAATAGATGGAGGAGGAGCAGTATAGTGATATAATAATAGATGGAGGAGCAGTATAGTGATATAATAATAGATGGAGGAGCAGTATAGTGATATAATAATAGATGGAGGAGGAGCAGTATAGTGATATAATAATAGATGGAGGAGGAGCAGTATAGTGATATAATAATAAATGGAGGAGGAGGAGGAGTATAGTGATATAATAATAGATGGAGGAGCAGTATAGTGATATAATAATAGATGGAGGAGGAGTATAGTGATATAATAGATGGAGGAGGAGTATAGTGATATAATAATAGATGGAGGAGGAGCAGTATAGTGATATAATAATAGATGGAGGAGGAGCAGTATAGTGATATAATAATAGATGGAGGAGGAGTATAGTGATATAATAATAGATGGAGGAGGAGTATAGTGATATAATAATAGATGGAGGAGGAGCAGTATAGTGATATAATAATAGATGGAGGAGGAGCAGTATAGTGATATAATAATAGATGGAGGAGGAGGAGTATAGTGATATAATAATAGATGGAGGAGCAGTATAGTGATATAATAATAGATGGAGGAGGAGTATAGTGATATAATAATAGATGGAGGAGCAGTATAGTGATATAATAATAGATGGAGGAGCAGTATAGTGATATAATAATAGATGGAGGAGCAGTATAGTGATATAATAATAGATGGAGGAGGAGCAGTATAGTGATATAATAATAGATGGAGGAGCAGTATAGTGATATAATAATAGATGGAGGAGGAGTATAGTGATATATCACTATACTCCTCCTCCTCCTCCTCCTCCATCTATTATTATATCACTATACTCCTCCTCCATCTATTATTATATCACTATACTCCTCCTCCATCTATTATTATATGACTATACTCCTTCTCCTCCATCTATTATTATATCACTATACTCCTCCTCCTCCATCGATTATTATATCACTATACTCCTCCTCCATCTATTATTATATCACTATACTCCTCCTCCATCTATTATTATATCACTATACTCCTCCTCCTCCTCCATCTATTATTATATCACTATACTCCTCTTCCATCTATTATAATATATCACTATACTCCTCCTCCTCCTCCATCTATTATTATATCACTATACTCCTCCTCCTCCTCCATCTATTATTATATGACTATACTCCTTCTCCTCCATCTATTATTATAATAGATGGAGGAGGAGGAGGAGTATAGTGATATAATAATAGATGGAGGAGGAGGAGGAGTATAGTGATATATTATAATAGATGGAAGAGGAGTATAGTGATATAATAATAGATGGAGGAGGAGGAGGAGTATAGTGATATAATAATAGATGGAGGAGGAGTATAGTGATATAATAATAGATGGAGGAGGAGTGTAGTGATATAATAATCGATGGAGGAGGAGGAGTATAGTGATATAATAATAGATGGAGGAGAAGGAGTATAGTCATATAATAATAGATGGAGGAGGAGGAGGAGTATAGTGATATAATAATAGATGGAGGAGGAGGAGGAGTATAGTGATATAATAATAGATGGAGGAGGAGGAGGAGTATAGTGATATAATAATAGATGGAGGAGGAGGAGGAGGAGGAGTATAGTGATATAATAATAGATGGAGGAGGAGGAGGAGTATAGTGATATATTATAATAGATGGAGGAGGAGTATAGTGATATAATAATAGATGGAGGAGGAGTATAGTGATATAATAATAGATGGAGGAGGAGCAGTATAGTGATATAATAATAGATGGAGGAGGAGGAGGAGTATAGTGATAAAGAGGGCGGGGGGGGGGGGGGATGTGAGCGGACCCTCTTCTCTTCTGTAGCTCATTCAGTATAAGGCTATCCTCCATATAAGATAGGATTATTGTGCTGACCGGACCCTCTTCTGTAGCTCATTCAGTATAAGGCTATCCTCCATAGAAGATAGGATTATTGGGCTGACCGGACCCTCTTCTCTTCTGTAGCTCATTCAGTATAAGGCTATCCTCCATATAAAATAGGATTATTGTGCTGACCGGACCCTCTTCTCTTCTGTAGCTCATTCAGTATAAGGCTATCCTCCATATAAGGTAGGATTATTGTGCTGACCGGACCCTCTTCTCTTCTGTAGCTCATTCAGTATAAGGCTATCCTCCATATAAGAGGATTATTGTGCTGACTGGACCCTCTTCTCTTCTGTAGCTCATTCAGTATAAGGCTATCCTCCATATAAGATAGGATTATTGGGCTGACCGGACCCTCTTCTGTAGCTCATTCAGTATAAGGCTATCCTCCATATAAGATAGAATTATTGGGCTGACCGGACCCTCTTCTCTTCTGTAGCTCATTCAGTATAAGGCTATCCTCCATATAAGGTAGGATTATTGGGCTGACCGGACCCTCTTCTCTTCTGTAGCTCATTCAGTATAAGGCTATCCTCCATATAAGATAGGATTATTGGGCTGACCGGACCCTCTTCTGTAGCTCATTCAGTATAAGGCTATCCTCCATATAAGGTAGGATTATTGGGCTGACCGGACCCTCTTCTGTAGCTCATTCAGTATAAGGCTATCCTCCATATAAGATAGGATTATTGGGCTGACCGGACCCTCTTCTCTTCTGTAGCTCATTCAGTATAAGGCTATCCTCCATATAAGATAGGATTATTGTGCTGACCGGACCCTCTTCTCTTCTGTAGCTCATTCAGTATAAGGCTATCCTCCATATAAGATAGGATTATTGGGCTGACCGGACCCTCTTCTCTTCTGTAGCTCATTCAGTATAAGGCTATCCTCCATATAAGATAGGATTATTGGGCTGACCGGACCCTCTTCTGTAGCTCATTCAGTATAAGGCTATCCTCCATATAAGGTAGGATTATTGTGCTGACCGGACCCTCTTCTGTAGCTCATTCAGTATAAGGCTATCCTCCATATAAGGTAGGATTATTGGGCTGACCGGACCCTCTTCTGTAGCTCATTCAGTATAAGGCTATCCTCCATATAAGGTAGGATTATTGGGCTGACCGGACCCTCTTCTGTAGCTCATTCAGTATAAGGCTATCCTCCATATAAGGTAGGATTATTGGGCTGACCGGACCCTCTTCTCTTCTGTAGCTCATTCAGTATAAGGCTATCCTCCATATAAGATAGGATTATTGGGCTGACCGGACCCTCTTCTGTAGCTCATTCAGTATAAGGCTATCCTCCATATAAGGTAGGATTATTGGGCTGACCGGACCCTCTTCTCTTCTGTAGCTCATTCAGTATAAGGCTATCCTCCATATAAGATAGGATTATTGGGCTGACCGGACCCTCTTCTCTTCTGTAGCTCATTCAGTATAAGGCTATCCTCCATATAAGATAGGATTATTGGGCTGACCGGACCCTCTTCTGTAGCTCATTCAGTATAAGGCTATCCTCCATATAAGGTAGGATTATTGTGCTGACCGGACCCTCTTCTGTAGCTCATTCAGTATAAGGCTATCCTCCATATAAAATGGGTATAAGGCTATCCTCCATATAAGATAGAATTATTGGGCTGATCGAACCCTTGTCTCTTCTGTAGCTCATTCAGTATAAGGCTATCCTCCATATAAGATAGGATTATTGGGCTGACCGGACCCTCTTCTGTAGCTCATTCAGTATAAGGCTATCCTCCATATAAAATAGGATTATTGGGCTGACCGGACCCTCTTCTCTTCTGTAGCTCATTCAGTATAAGGCTATCCTCCATATAAGATGGGTATAAGGCTATCCTCCTTATAAGATAGGATTATTGGGCTGACCGGACCCTCTTCTCTTCTGTAGCTCATTCAGTATAAGGCTATCCTCCATATAAGGTAGGATTATTGGGCTGACCGGACCCTCTTCTGTAGCTCATTCAGTATAAGGCTATCCTCCATATAAGATAGGATTATTGTGCTGACCGGACCCTCTTCTCTTCTGTAGCTCATACAGTATAAGGCTATCCTCCATATAAGGTAGGATTATTGGGCTGACCGGACCCTCTTCTGTAGCTCATTCAGTATAAGGCTATCCTCCATATAAGATAGGATTATTGGGCTGACCGGACCCTCTTCTGTAGCTCATTCAGTATAAGGCTATCCTCCATATAAGGTAGGATTATTGGGCTGACCGGACCCTCTTCTGTAGCTCATTCAGTATAAGGCTATCCTCCATATAAGGTAGGATTATTGGGCTGACCGGACCCTCTTCTCTTCTGTAGCTCATTCAGTATAAGGCTATCCTCCATATAAGATAGGATTATTGTGCTGACCGGACCCTCTTCTCTTCTGTAGCTCATTCAGTATAAGGCTATCCTCCATATAAGAGAGGATTATTGGGCTGACCGGACCCTCTTCTCTTCTGTAGCTCATTCAGTATAAGGCTATCCTCCATATAAGGTAGGATTATTGGGCTGACCGGACCCTCTTCTCTTCTGTAGCTCATTCAGTATAAGGCTATCCTCCATATAAGATAGGATTATTGGGCTGACCGGACCCTCTTCTGTAGCTCATTCAGTATAAGGCTATCCTCCATATAAGATAGGATTATTGGGCTGACCGGACCCTCTTCTCTTCTGTAGCTCATTCAGTATAAGGCTATCCTCCATATAAGGTAGGATTATTGTGCTGACCGTACCCTCTTCTCTTCTGTAGCTCATTCAGTATAAGGCTATCCTCCATATAAGGTAGGATTATTGGGCTGACCGGACCCTCTTCTGTAGCTTATTCAGTATAAGGCTATCCTCCATATAAGGTAGGATTATTGGGCTGACCGGACCCTCTTCTGTAGCTCATTCAGTATAAGGCTATCCTCCATATAAAATGGGTATAAGGCTATCCTCCATATAAGATAGAATTATTGGGCTGATCGGACCCTCGTCTCTTCTGTAGCTCATTCAGTATAAGGCTATCCTCCATATAAGATAGGATTATTGGGCTGACCGGACCCTCTTCTGTAGCTCATTCAGTATAAGGCTATCCTCCATATAAAATGGGTATAAGGCTATCCTCCATATAAGATAGAATTATTGGGCTGATCGGACCCTCGTCTCTTCTGTAGCTCATTCAGTATAAGGCTATCCTCCATATAAGATAGAATTATTGGGCTGACCGGACCCTCTTCTGTAGCTCATTCAGTATAAGGCTATCCTCCATATAAAATAGGATTATTGTGCTGACCGAACCCTCTTCTCTTCTGTAGCTCATTCAGTATAAGGCTATCCTCCATATAAGATGGGTATAAGGCTATCCTCCTTATAAGATAGGATTATTGTGCTGACCGGACCCTCTTCTCTTCTGTAGCTCATTCAGTATAAGGCTATCCTCCATATAAGATAGGATTATTGGGCTGACCGGACCCTCTTCTGTAGCTCATTCATTATAAGGCTATCCTCCATATAAAATGGGTATAAGGCTATCCTCCATATAAGATAGGATTATTGGGCTGACTGGACCCTCTTCTCTTCTGTAGCTCATTCAGTATAAGGCTATCCTCCATATAAGGTAGGATTATTGGGCTGACCGGACCCTCTTCTCTTCTGTAGCTCATTCAGTATAAGGCTATCCTCCATATAAGGTAGGATTATTGGGCTGACCGGACCCTCTTCTGTAGCTCATTCAGTATAAGGCTATCCTCCATATAAAATAGGATTATTGGGCTGACCGGACCCTCTTCTCTTCTGTAGCTCATTCAGTATAAGGCTATCCTCCATATAAGGTAGGATTATTGGGCTGACCGGACCCTCTTCTGTAGCTCATTCAGTATAAGGCTATCCTCCATATAAGATAGGATTATTGGGCTGACCGGACCCTCTTCTGTAGCTCATTCAGTATAAGGCTATCCTCCATATAAGGTAGGATTATTGGGCTGACCGGACCCTCTTCTGTAGCTCATTCAGTATAAGGCTATCCTCCATATAAGATAGGATTATTGGGCTGACCGGACCCTCTTCTCTTCTGTAGCTCATTCAGTATAAGGCTATCCTCCATATAAGATAGGATTATTGTGCTGACCGGACCCTCTTCTCTTCTGTAGCTCATTCAGTATAAGGCTATCCTCCATATAAGATAGGATTATTGGGCTGACTGGACCCTATTCTCTTCTGTAGCTCATTCAGTATAAGGCTATCCTCCATATAAGGTAGGATTATTGTGCTGACCGGACCCTCTTCTCTTCTGTAGCTCATTCAGTATAAGGCTATCCTCCATATAAGGTAGGATTATTGGGCTGACCGGACCCTCTTCTCTTCTGTAGCTCATTCATTATAAGGCTATCCTCCATATAAGATAGGATTATTGGGCTGACCGGACCCTCTTCTCTTCTGTAGCTCATTCAGTATAAGGCTATCCTCCATATAAGGTAGGATTATTGGGCTGACCGGACCCTCTTCTCTTCTGTAGCTCATTCAGTATAAGGCTATCCTCCATATAAGATAGGATTATTGGGCTGACCGGACCCTCTTCTCTTCTGTAGCTCATTCAGTATAAGGCTATCCTCCATATAAGATAGGACTATTGGGCTGACCGGACCCTCTTCTGTAGCTCATTCAGTATAAGGCTATCCTCCATATAAAATAGGATTATTGGGCTGACCGGACCCTCTTCTCTTCTGTAGCTCATTCAGTATAAGGCTATCCTCCATATAAGGTAGGATTATTGTGCTGACCGTACCCTCTTCTCTTCTGTAGCTCATTCAGTATAAGGCTATCCTCCATATAAGATAGGATTATTGGGCTGACCGGACCCTCTTCTCTTCTGTAGCTCATTCAGTATAAGGCTATCCTCCATATAAGGTAGGATTATTGGGCTGACCGGACCCTCTTCTGTAGCTCATTCAGTATAAGGCTATCCTCCATATAAGGTAGGATTATTGGGCTGACCGGACCCTCTTCTGTAGCTCATTCAGTATAAGGCTATCCTCCATATAAGGTAGGATTATTGGGCTGACCGGACCCTCTTCTCTTCTGTAGCTCATTCAGTATAAGGCTATCCTCCATATAAGGTAGGATTATTGTGCTGACCGGACCCTCTTCTGTAGCTCATTCAGTATAAGGCTATTCTCCATATAAAATGGGTATAAGGCTATCCTCCATATAAGATAGAATTATTGGGCTGATCGGACCCTCGTCTCTTCTGTAGCTCATTCAGGATAAGGCTATCCTCCATATAAGATAGGATTATTGGGCTGACCGGACCCTCTACTGTAGCTCATTCAGTATAAGGCTATCCTCCATATAAGGTAGGCTTATTGGGCTGACCGGACCCTCTTCTCTTCTGTATCTCATTCAGTATAAGGCTATCCTCCATATAAGAGAGGATTATTGGGCTGACCGGACCCTCTTCTCTTCTGTATCTCATTCAGTATAAGGCTATCCTCCATATAAGATAGGATTATTGGGCTGACCGGACCCTCTTCTCTTCTGTAGCTCATTCAGTATAAGGCTATCCTCCATATAAGGTAGGATTATTGTGCTGACCGGACCCTCTTCTGTAGCTCATTCAGTATAAGGCTATCCTCCATATAAGGTAGGATTATTGGGCTGACCGGACCCTCTTCTGTAGCTCATTCAGTATAAGGCTATCCTCCATATAAGGTAGGCTTATTGGGCTGACCGGACCCTCTTCTCTTCTGTAGCTCATTCAGTATAAGGCTATCCTCCATATAAGATAGGATTATTGGGCTGACCGGACCCTCTTCTCTTCTGTAGCTCATTCAGTATAAGGCTATCCTCCATATAAGATAGGATTATTGGGCTGACCGGACCCTCTTCTCTTCTGTAGCTCATTCAGTATAAGGCTATCCTCCATATAAGGTAGGATTATTGGGCTGACCGGACCCTCTTCTGTAGCTCATTCAGTATAAGGCTATCCTCCATATAAGATAGAATTATTGGGCTGACCGGACCCTCTTCTGTAGCTCATTCAGTATAAGGCTATCCTCCATATAAGATAGGATTATTGGGCTGACCGGACCCTCTTCTCTTCTGTAGCTCATTCAGTATAAGGCTATCCTCCATATAAGATAGGATTATTGGGCTGACCGGACCCTCTTCTCTTCTGTAGCTCATTCAGTATAAGGCTATCCTCCATATAAGGTAGGATTATTGGGCTGACCGGACCCTCTTTTCTGTAGCTCATTCAGTATAAGGCTATCCTCCATATAAGGTAGGATTATTGTGCTGACCGGACCCTCTTCTCTTCTGTAGCTCATTCAGTATAAGGCTATCCTCCATATAAGGTAGGATTATTGGGCTGACCGGACCCTCTTCTCTTCTGTAGCTCATTCAGTATAAGGCTATCCTCCATATAAGGTAGGATTATTGGGCTGACCGGACCCTCTTCTCTTCTGTAGCTCATTCAGTATAAGGCTATCCTCCATATAAGGTAGGATTATTGTGCTGACCGGACCCTCTTCTCTTCTGTAGCTCATTCAGTATAAGGCTATCCTCCATATAAGGTAGGATTATTGTGCTGACCGGACCCTCTTCTCTTCTGTAGCTCATTCAGTATAAGGCTATCCTCCATATAAGGTAGGATTATTGGGCTGACCGGACCCTCTTCTCTTCTGTAGCTCATTCAGTATAAGGCTATCCTCCATATAAGATAGGATTATTGGGCTGACCGGACCCTCTTCTGTAGCTCATTCAGTATAAGGCTATCCTCCATATAAGGTAGGATTATTGGGCTGACCGGACCCTCTTCTCTTCTGTAGCTCATTCAGTATAAGGCTATCCTCCATATAAGATAGGATTATTGGGCTGACCGGACCCTCTTCTGTAGCTCATTCAGTATAAGGCTATCCTCCATATAAGGTAGGATTATTGGGCTGACCGGACCCTCTTCTCTTCTGTAGCTCATTCAGTATAAGGCTATCCTCCATATAAGATAGGATTATTGGGCTGACCGGACCCTCTTCTCTTCTGTAGCTCATTCAGTATAAGGCTATCCTCCATATAAGATAGGATTATTGGGCTGACCGGACCCTCTTCTGTAGCTCATTCAGTATAAGGCTATCCTCCATATAAGGTAGGATTATTGGGCTGACCGGACCCTCTTCTCTTCTGTAGCTCATTCAGTATAAGGCTATCCTCCATATAAGATAGGATTATTGTGCTGACCGGACCCTCTTCTCTTCTGTAGCTCATTCAGTATAAGGCTATCCTCCATATAAGGTAGGATTATTGGGCTGACCGGACCCTCTTCTCTTCTGTAGCTCATTCAGTATAAGGCTATCCTCCATATAAGATAGGATTATTGTGCTGACCGGACCCTCTTCTCTTCTGTAGCTCATTCAGTATAAGGCTATCCTCCATATAAGGTAGGATTATTGGGCTGACCGGACCCTCTTCTCTTCTGTAGCTCATTCAGTATAAGGCTATCCTCCATATAAGGTAGGATTATTGGGCTGACCGGACCCTCTTCTGTAGCTCATTCAGTATAAGGCTATCCTCCATATAAGATAGGATTATTGGGCTGACCGGACCCTCTTCTGTAGCTCATTCAGTATAAGGCTATCCTCCATATAAGATAGGATTATTGGGCTGACCGGACCCTCTTCTCTTCTGTAGCTCATTCAGTATAAGGCTATCCTCCATATAAGATAGGATTATTGTGCTGACCGGAACCCTCTTCTCTAGCTCATTCAGTATAAGGCTATCCTCCATATAAGGTAGGATTATTGGGCTGACCGGACCCTCTTCTCTTCTGTAGCTCATTCAGTATAAGGCGGATGTCAATGCGGTGAATGAACATGGGAACTCCGCCCTGCACTACTCCTGCTTCTGGGGACAAGACGAGGTTGCTGAGGTAACTCCCGGCAGGGACTCCATGTTGTCCTCCTCATATCCGGTCCCGGTCCCTGATACGTTTTGTTTTTTAGGACTTGGTGAATAATTCTGCACTGATTTACATCTGTAATAAGTATGGAGAGACCCCGCTGGACAAGGCGAAACCCCATCTCCGCGAGCTGCTGCGGGGTGTGTATCCTCCTGTATGCTGTCTGATCCGTATACATGGGGGGGGTGACTGCTGTATGCGGAGGGGTGTGTGACTGCTGCATGGGGAGGGGTGTGTGTGACTGCTGTATGGGGAGGGGTGTGTGTGACTGCTGTATGGGGAGGGGTGTGTGACTGCTGTATGGGGAGGGGTGTGTGTGACTGCTGTATGGGGAGGGGGGTGTGACTGCTGTATGCGGAGGGGTGTGTGACTCTGCTGTATGGGGAGGGGTGTGTGACTGCTGTATGGGGAGGGGGGGTGTGACTGCTGTATGGGGAGGGGTGTGTGTGACTGCTGTATGGGGAGGGGTGTGTGACTACTGTATGGGGAGGGGTGTGTGTGACTGCTGTATGGGGAGGGGGTGTGTGACTGCTGTATGGGGAGGGGTGTGTGACTGCTGTATGCGGAGGGGTGTGTGACTGCTGTATGGGGAGGGGTGTGTGTGACTGCTGTATGGGGAGGGGGGGTGTGACTGCTGTATGGGGAGGGGGGTGTGACTGCTGTATGGGGAGGGGGGTGTGACTGCTGTATGGGGAGGGGGGGTGTGACTGCTGTATGGGGAGGGGTGTGTGTGACTGCTGTATGGGGAGGGGTGTGTGACTGCTGTATGGGGAGGGGGGTGTGACTGCTGTAT
>NW_026609140.1:0-40051 GCF_029499605.1 Hyla sarda | reverse complement strand
TTCTCTCCCGTCTCTCCCCCGTCTCTCTCTCCCCCCGTCTCTCTCTCCCCCCGTCTCTCTCTCCCCCCGTCTCTCTCTCCCCCCGTCTCTCTCGTCTCTCTCCCCCCGTCTCTCTCTCTCCCCCCCGTCTCTCTCTCGTCTCTCTCCCCCGTCTCTCTCTCTCCCCCCGTCTCTCGTCTCTCCCCCCCGTCTCTCTCTCCCCCGTCTCTCTCTCCCCCGTCTCTCTCTCTCCCCCCGTCTCTCTCTCTCCCCCCGTCTCTCTCTCTCCCTCCCCCGTCTCTCTCTCTCCCCCCGTCTCTCTCTCTCCCCCGTCTCTCTCTCCCCCGTCTCTCTCTCTCCCCCCCGTCTCTCTCTCTCCCCCCCGTCTCTCTCTCTCCCCGTCTCTCTCTCCCCCCGTCTCTCTCTCTCCCCCCCGTCTCTCTCTCTCTCCCCCGTCTCTCTCTCTCCCCCCCGTCTCTCTCTCTCCCCCGTCTCTCTCTCTCTCCCCCGTCTCTCTCTCTCCCCCGTCTCTCTCTCTCTCTCCCCGTCTCTCTCTCGTCTCTCCCCGTCTCTCTCTCTCCCCCCCGTCTCTCTCTCTCCCCCCGTCTCTCTCTCTCCCCCCCGTCTCTCTCTCTCTCCCCCGTCTCTCTCTCTCCCCCGTCTCTCTCTCTCTCCCCCGTCTCTCTCTCCTCCCCGTCTCTCTCTCCCCCGTCTCTCTCTCTCCCCCGTCTCTCTCTCTCCCCCCGTCTCTCTCTCTCCCCCGTCTCTCTCTCCCCCCGTCTCTCTCTCCCCCGTCTCTCTCTCCCCCCCGTCTCTCTCTCCCCCGTCTCTCTCTCCCCCGTCTCTCTCTCCCCCGTCTCTCTCTCCCCCCGTCTCTCTCTCTCTCCCCCCCGTCTCTCTCTCTCCCCCGTCTCTCTCTCCCCCCCGTCTCTCTCTCTCCCCCCGTCTCTCTCTCTCCCCCCGTCTCTCTCTCTCCCCCCGTCTCTCTCTCCCCCCGTCTCTCTCTCTCCCCCCCGTCTCTCTCTCCCCCCGTCTCTCTCTCCCCCCCGTCTCTCTCTCCCCCCCGTCTCTCTCTCCCCCCCGTCTCTCTCTCCCCCCGTCTCTCTCTCTCCCCCCGTCTCTCTCTCCCCCGTCTCTCTCTCTCCCCCGTCTCTCCTCCCCCGTCTCTCCTCCTCTCCCCCGTCTCTCTCTCCCCCGTCTCTCTCTCTCCCCCGTCTCTCTCTCCCCCGTCTCTCTCCTCCCTCTCCCCCGTCTCTCCTCTCCCCGTCTCTCCTCCCCCCGTCTCTCCCTCTCCCCCTCTCCCCTCTCCCCCGTCTCTCCTCTCCCCCGTCTCTCCCTCTCCCCGTCTCTCCCTCTCCCCCGTCTCTCCCTCTCCCCCGTCTCTCCCTCTCCCCCGTCTCTCCCTCTCGTCTCTCCCCCGTCTCTCTCTCCCCCGTCTCTCTCTCTCTCCCCCCGTCTCTCTCGTCTCTCCCTCTCCCCCGCTCTCTCTCTCTCCCCCGTCTCTCTCTCTCCCCGTCTCTCTCTCTCTCCCCCGTCTCTCTCCCGTCTCTCCCCCGTCTCTCTCTCTCCCCCGTCTCTCTCTCTCCCCCGTCTCTCTCTCTCTTCTCCTCCCCCGTCTCTCTCTCCCCGTCTCTCCCCCCGTCTCTCTCTCTCCCCGTCTCTCTCTCTCCCCCCGTCTCTCTCTCTCCCCCCCGTCTCTCTCTCTCCCCCGTCTCTCTCTCTCCCCCGTCTCTCTCTCTCTCCCCCGTCTCTCCCCGTCTCTCTCTCCCCCGTCTCTCTCTCTCCCCCGTCTCTCTCTCCGTCTCTCTCCCCGTCTCTCTCTCTCCCCCCGTCTCTCTCTCACTCCCCGTCTCTCTCACTCCCCGTCTCTCTCTCCCGTCTCTCTCTCTCCCCGTCTCTCTCTCGTCTCTCTCTCCCCGTCTCTCTCTCTCTCCCCCCGTCTCTCTCTCTCTCACTCCCGTCTCTCTCTCTCTCTCCCGTCTCTCTCCCGTCTCTCTCTCCCGTCTCTCTCTCTCTCCCCGTCTCTCTCTCCCGTCTCTCTCTCCGTCTCTCTCTCCGTCTCTCTCTCCCGTCTCTCTCTCCCCCGTCTCTCTCTCTCTCCCCGTCTCTCTCATCTCTCTCCCCCGTCTCTCTCTCCCGTCTCTCTCTCCCGTCTCTCTCTCCCCGTCTCTCTCTCTCCCGTCTCTCTCTCTCTCCCCGTCTCTCTCTCCCGTCTCTCTCTCCCGTCTCTCTCCCCGTCTCTCCCCGTCTCTCTCTCCCCCGTCTCTCTCTCTCTCCCCGTCTCTCTCTCCCGTCTCTCTCTCCCGTCTCTCTCTCTCTCCCCGTCTCTCTCTCCCGTCTCTCTCTCCCGTCTCTCTCTCCCCCGTCTCTCTCTCTCCCCCCGTCTCTCTCTCACTCCCCGTCTCTCTCTCACTCCCCCGTCTCTCTCTCCCGTCTCTCTCTCTCTCCCGTCTCTCTCTCCCCCGTCTCTCTCTCTCTCCCCCGTCTCTCTCTCCCGTCTCTCTCTCTCTCCCCCGTCTCTCTCTCCCCCGTCTCTCTCTCTCTCCCCCCCCGTCTCTCTCTCTCTCCCCCCCGTCTCTCTCTCCCGGGCACCTTCAGGATGAGGTGGTGGACCCGCGCCCAGCACAGCGGCAGCAGGAGGCTCAGGATGAGCAGCGGGCGGCCGTCACTCTGCAGCGCCATGTTTATTCCAGCATCAGCATCTCTCTCACTTCCGGGAGCCGGATCCGCCCCTGTCACATGACCCACCGACCGCCTCCACCTGAGGACAACGGTAACCCGGAAGATGACGTCTCCAGCCGTCGAACCGGAAGAACTACGTAGACCAGCATGCTCCGGGGCAGACGCACTGTGTCCGGGTCGTTCTGAGGCTGAAAGGCATGCTGGGATTTGTAGTGTTTTCATCAGTGAGGGGGACATACCTGGTCACAGCGGTCGTGACTAAATACTGTAGGTGGGATAGAGCGGACCCCCGAGTGGTATACCTCCCAAAGAGGGACAAGCCACGCCTCTAACCGTGTCCCAGCCACGCCCACACATGTGGAATGGAAATACCAACAGCAATAATGTCAGTCTGTCAACTAAGATTAGGAGGAACCCGATCCTGACTGACAACAACCCCCATCATTACCTTCACAGACCGTATAAGTGATTACAGTGCAGTTATATCTGGTGATTACATTCAGTGATTACAGTGCGGTTATATCCGGTGATTACATTCAGTGATTACAGTGCAGTTATATCCGGTGATTACATTCAGTGATTACAGTGCAGTTATATCCGGTGATTACATTCAGTGATTACAGTGCAGTTATATCCGGTGAATACATTCAGTGATTACAGTGCAGTTATATCCGGTGAATACATTCAGTGATTACAGTGCAGTTATATCCGGTGAATACATTCAGTGATTACAGTGCAGTTATATCCGGTGAATACATTCAGTGATTACAGTGCAGTTATATCCGGTGAATACATTCAGCGATTACAGTGCGGTTATATCCGGTGAATACATTCAGTGATTACAGTGCAGTTATATCCGGTGAATACATTCAGTGATTACAGTGCAGTTATATCCGGTGAATACATTCAGCGATTACAGTGCGGTTATATCCGGTGAATACATTCAGTGATTACAGTGCAGTTATATCCGGTGAATACATTCAGTGATTACAGTGCAGTTATATCCGGTGAATACATTCAGTGATTACAGTGCAGTTATATCCGGTGAATACATTCAGTGATTACAGTGCAGTTATATCCGGTGAATACATTCAGTGATTACAGTGCAGTTATATCCGGTGAATACATTCAGCGATTACAGTGCAGTTATATCCGGTGAATACATTCAGTGATTACAGTGCAGTTATATCCGGTGAATACATTCAGTGATTACAGTGCAGTTATATCCGGTGAATACATTCAGCGATTACAGTGCAGTTACATGCAGTGACTCACAAGTGACATCTTCCCTGATTGGTGTCGGTCACTTTCCTTTTTTTTCTCTATCTGGCCCAGACCGTCATGGCGATTTCTTCCATCCACGACTCGTCCCCACAGAAGCTGCCGAACAAACATTTAGGGCTCCGCACTTCTCCAAGACCTATAGGGCTCCATCAGTAATAACCCCCTTGGTGTCCCACATATTAGGGCAGGTAGATAAGTGGTTGGGGAAGAGTAGATGAGGTCCCCCCCATTAGTTGGATCGCTCCAATAGGTAGACAGGTCCCTTATATGGGTCTGTAAGTGCAACATTTAATGCGTTATGATTTTTAAAAGAAGAGGAGGAAAAAACAATATTGCAAAAAGGGGAACTCCGGTGGAAAAAAAAAGTTTTAAATCAACTGGTGCCAGAAAATTAAACAGCTTTGTAAATTTTTTATATAAAAAAAATCTTAACCTTTCCAGTACTCATCAGCTGCTGTATGCTCCACAGGAAGTTGTGTAGTTCTTTCCAGTCTGACCACAGTGCTCTCTGCTGCCACCTCTGTCCATATCAGGAACTGTCCAGAGCAGGAGAGGTTTTCTATGGGGATTTGCTCCTACTCTGGACAGTTCCTGTTGAAAAATTTTTTGCGTCACCAATTTTACTTTGCAATGCCACAAAAAAAAATATATATATATTTGTGGGGTGGAATTGGAAAAAAAAACCAAAACACAATTTTGTAACTTTTGGGGGCTTTTCGGTAAAAATGACACCTTGTGTTTATTCTGTAGGTCCATACGGTTATAAAGATACCCAATTTATATAGGTTTTTGTTTTATTTTACTACCGTGCTTAATAAAATTCACAATTTTGGACTTTTGGTATTTTTTTTACGTGCACGCCATTGACTGTGCGGTTTAACTAACCCTATATTTAATAGTTCGCCGAACGCGGCGGGACCACTTATGATTATGTTTATTTTTTATTACATTATTCTATTTAAAAAATGCAAAAAGTTTTATTAGAGAAGGGGTTAATTCACTTTTATTAACTCTTTTGTAGGGGCTATAACATATATCTTTCTATTGCATACACTGTCTAATTCTATGCTTTGGCTCAGCATTGATCAGTGTTATCGTTGCTCTGCAGAGCATGGCCGGAGCCCGATCGGACTGTGAGGACGCGGGGAAGGGCCCTCCCAGGGCCCTCCCGCCGTCCATTCATCTTATTGGGACCCGCGATTTTGCCGCAGATGTCCTGATCAGCTCCGCTGAACTAATTGACACTATTAACTCCTGCATTTAGATGCCACAATCGACTTTGAGTCTAAAGGGTTAATGCCAGGCATCGGCCCAATCAGCGATGCCCGGCATTTCCCGTGGGTCCTGGCTGCTGACACCATGTATGAAGCACGCTCAGCTTGTGAGCTCGCTTCAAACCCCGGTAATGGGACCTGAGTGTACAGGTACGCCCTTCGTCCTTAAAGGGGTACTCCGCTGCACACATCTTATCCCCTATCCAAAGGATAGGGGATAAGATGTTAGATAGCACGGGTCCTGTCGCTAGGGACCCCCACGATCTCCGGTCTGGTAGCTGCGGTGTCCGGAACACAGAAGCCTGCAGCTTTCACATTCGTGTCGTCATGCCACGCCCCTTCCATTCATGCCTATAGGAGGGGGCGTGACGGCTAGTACAGAGCGGCCATGCCTCCTCCCATAGACTTGCATTGAGGGGGCGGGGCGTGATGTCATGAGGGGACAGGGCTATGACGTCATGAGCTCCCGGCGCCAGCTCCAGCGTTCGGAACAGATTGTTCCAAATGCTGAGCAGTGGAGTACCCCTTTAAAGGGGTCATCCGGGATAGGGGATAAGTGTCAGATGGAGGGGGGGCCGACTGCTGGGACCCCCGTGATCTCCCGCACGGCGCCCCGGCTCTCTGCATGAATGGAGGTGTGTGGACCACCGCACGAGCATGGACAGTGAGTCCCCATAATGAAGCAGGACACCCATCATGTTGACAGGTGTCCTGCTCTTCTACAGAAAGCTGCAATCTATAGAGATCTCTACTAACTGTCTGGCCCCCGAAGATTTCAGTTAACCCATCCTTTGCTGTGCTGGACGCAGTGCGCTCATCCCAAGCGAGTAGGGGGCAGTAAGTTACAACCTATATAGAGCGCTGCTTGGTGTCTGACCCCAAAACAGTTGTGGTGATGCCGGCACCGTCATTTAACTCCTTCCTGGCTGACTCATCCCATGTGTGTTCTGCAAATTATCACCGGATTTCATGCTACAAAATCTGCCAGATGAAATCCGCAGTAAACTTGCTGTGTGTGAACGTAACACGGACGCGCGTTTTTCATGCAGTTTGGCGTCCGTATCACGGAAGAAGGTATTATTATATCTGTCAGTCTGGATCATCATCGATGCGAAAATGTGCATTAAATATCGAGAGGTGAGAGGGGTTGAGTAGGTAGAGCACGATACTCTACTTACCCTTCCCCAAGATGGTGATGAGGGCCTAGTGCCCATATACTACCAACCCCACATCCAGCCCCCATTCACCCCCCTGCTCCGAGGGCCACTTTCACCACCACCATACAGTACAGTGAAGGTGGCACTTGAGCACCGAGCGTCTGATGGTGGCAAATACGACCCCGCTTGACCCCTCCGGTACGGCTCATACTCTCGTGTTGCCAACCCAGATGCTGACCTGATCCTGTGCCGACTAACCACTCCCTGTATATGACTATACCTGAATACTGACTCTCCTGTGTATGACCTGGACGGCTGACTACACCCATCTGCCGGACCCATTGGTGCTCTGCACTGGTATCTGGAGAGGGATAGAGGGTGAAGACCTAGGGGGTACTTGGACTCCGCTCCCAGGTGTGGCCCTAAGAGTCCTTACATGTCACCACTACAGGCGTCCCTGAGCCCCCGCCGGGCTTTGCTGTAGTCAGGAAGATCTTTTCAGAGTAAATAGGAGAGGACTTTTCTTGTGCCTTTTGGTCAGTGAACACATCAGAACCTTAGCGCCCACCGCCACCAGATGGTGCTGTAGGTCGTATGCGTCACTGGAGGGTTCTCTGTAACCCCTTCCTCTCTGGGTCTCTTCATCCAATCACTGCTGGCTGCTCTTTAACCCCTTCCTCTCTGGTCTCCTCATCCAATCACTGCAGGCTGCTCTGTAACCCCTTCCTCTCTGGGTCTCCTCATCCAATCACTGCTGGCTGCTCTTTAACCCCTTCCTCTCTGGTCTCCTCATCCATTCACTGCAGGCTGCTCTGTAACCCCTTCCTCTCTGGGTCTCCTCATCCAATCATTGCAGGCTGCTCTGTAACCCCTTCCTCTCTGGGTCTCTTCATCCAATCACTGCAGGCTGCTCTGTAACCCCTTCCTCTCTGGGTCTCCTCATCCAATCATTGCAGGCTGCTCTGTAACCCCTTCCTCTCTGGTTTCCTCATCCAATCACTGCTGGCTGCTCTGTAACCCCTTCCTCTCTGGGTCTCCTCATCCAATCACTGCTGGCTGCTCTGTAACCCCTTCCTCTCTGGGTCTCTTCATCCAATCACTGCTGGCTGCTCTGTAACCCCTTCCTCTCTGTTTTCATGGTTCAGTCTGATAGGACAGGAGTGAGCACAGAGGAGTGCTAGTCCCGCCCTCACTTCCTGCGCTCCAGCTGGGACAAAGATGATGCTGCAGCCGGACAGGATTATGTTCTGGATTTTGGGGACCTCTAGTGGTCTTTTTTTTATAAGCCATAATTTCTATAAAAAGGAAATATGATTTTCTTATGAAGTATATTAAAAAGGTTAATGTTTTGCCAAGATGTAGAAAAGTTTTTGAATGTGACCGCGCCCATTTAGGGTTAGGGCTGCATGGCGACATGTTGCACAAACAAAATGTTTTTGCAACTTGTGTGCAACGTTATTACCGTTGTAATTTAGTGACTTGCGTTGTAGTAAATGGTAGTAAAGTCACTGATGGATCTTTTTGGCTGATGGTTGGGTTCACACAGCGTACAATTTGACGCGTAATTAACATTAAGCACAGATTATCCCAGAAAATGCAGCCGCAATACTAAAATATGTCACAACGTCTCACCATTCACTAACATTACGGGTGATAGTCGCTATGCGGTACTGCTACCTTAATGTCATGTGACCAAAGTCTCCGTGTAGCCCTAGCCTAATGGGCAATCTGTCTTGATTCGATTTACATTGCTCTTTTTTTATACATTTTTTGTTACCTCTTAAAAGAGTACTCCGGTGAAAATTAACACTTAACCCTCCACAGTATATGGACTAAGTATCTGATCGTGGGGGTCCGCACACTGCCCCCCCCGATCTCCAGGATGGGGCCCCGGTGCTCTTCATGAGGGGTGGGTGTCGTCTACAGGGAGTTTGGGGGGGGGGGGGGGGGGAAGCCCAGTGGCCAGACAAAAAAGAGTCTGGATCACGTTAGTAAATCAACCCCAATAACCGAAAGCCAAGAGGCCGAGTGAAATTTCAAAAATGGAGCGATTTGTAACAAGGGACTGTTCACCATTGTGTTTTGTGTGAAAGTAACTTAGTTTATAACCTGAAAACATTTTGTACAGTTAAACACTTTTATGAATAAAATATTGAAGGCTTTTGTGATAGTTTATGTTTATATATATTTTTTCTTTTTATCACATTTGCAATATTAGGTTTAAATCAATTTAAAGGGGTACTCCGGTGAAAACCTTTTTTTTTTTTTTTAATCAACCGGTGCCAGAAAGTTAAACAGATTTGTAAATTACTTCTATTAAAAAATCTTAATCCTTCCTGTACTTATTAGCTGCTGAATACTAGAAGAAATTATTTTCTTTTTGAAACACAGAGCTCTCTGCTGACATCATGAGCACAGTGCTCTCTCCTGACATCTCTGTCCATTTTAGGAACTGTCCAGAGCAGCATATGTTTGCTATGGGGATTTCCTTTTACTCTGGACAGTTCCTAAAATGGACAGAGATGTCAGCAGAGAGCACTGTGCTCGTGATGTCAGCAGAGAGCTCTGTGTTTCAAACATAATTTTTTTTTCAAAAATTGGAGGTCCACATTTTAGAGACCACTGGATTAGTTAAAGCTACAGGGCTGTCTAGAGGGCATGCTGGGACTTGTGGTCATGCAATCGGCATCTATTCGGTATTAATGGTCTGTAATGGTCCCTAATATAAAACTAACACATTTTATTAAAAGAAAAGGAAAAAAGCAAGGCCAGAATAGCAATGTTGTGCACACCCTGCGTTTTCTAGTGCAGGAAATTCTGAAGTGCGATGTTATGTCTGCCCTGCTGGGAGTTGTAGTTTAGTATTGTTTCAAATCATGTTGCTATGCAGCTTGTGTCCGCCAGGTGTCGCCGCAGCTCCTTTTAGCGCTCAGTCCTCATAGAGAAGCTGTCAGGCTCCGCCCCCTTTCGGATCTTAAACCGTTATACAGCGGGGTCCGCGCTCCCGAGCTGTCAAATCTGGCCCCGCCCCCAGGCATAGATTATCTCTGGGGGGTGGAGCCTGTTGTCACAGAGGCAAATCAGTGGGTAACGCCCCCTGGCCGTCCTAGCGCAGAGAGAGTGTGGGCGGAGCCTGGTATTGCAGCGCACAGGCTGCAGGCTCCGCCCCGTTCTCTGTCTGAGGGTGCGCGCTCCCGCGGATCCTCCTGCAACTGGCCGCGCGCCCGCTCCGCCGCTCGTCAAGGGTGGGGGGACGCCCGAAGATTCACCCGACACCCGGCACAGCACCCGGAGAGGAGCCGCCCGGGCATCCTCAGGGACACGCCTCCCCGGAGACAGCCCGTTATCCTGCGGCACTGAGCGGGCGACTGTCCCCGCCGCCCCCGGGACACCATGAGCTGGGGCACCGAGCTGTGGGTGAGTCACCACATATATATATATATATATATATACATGTCTACTGCCCTATATATACCCTGTATACTGCCCTATATATACCCTGTATACTGCCCTGTATATACCATGAGCTGGGGCACCGAGCTGTGGGTGAGTCACCACATATATATATATATATATATACATGTCTGCTGCCCTATATATACTCCCTGTATACTGCCCTATATATACCCTGTATACTGCCCTGTATACTCCCTGTATACTGCCCTATATATACCCTGTATACTGCCCTATATATACCCTGTATACTGCCCTATATACACCCTGTATACTGCCCTATATATACCCTGTATACTGCCCTATATACTCCCTGTATACTGCCCTGTATATACCTTGTATACTGCCCTATATACTCCCTGTATACTGCCCTGTATACTCCCTGTATACTGCCCTATATACTCCCTGTATACTGCCCTATATATACCCTGTATACTGCCCTATATACACCCTGTATACTGCCCTATATACACCCTGTATACTGCCCTATATACTCCCTGTATACTGCCCTGTATACTCCCTGTATACTGCCCTATATACACCATGAGCTGGGGCACCGAGCTGTGGGTGAGTCACCATATATATATATATACATGTCTACTGCCCTATATATACACCCTGTATACTGCCCTATATACACCCTGTATACTGCCCTATATATACCCTGTATACTGCCCTATATATACCCTGTATACTGCCCTATATATATACCCTGTATACTGCCCTATATATACCCTGTATACTGCCCTATATATACCCTGTATACTGCCCTATATATACCCTGTATACTGCCCTATATATACCCTGTTTACTGCCCTATATATACACCCTGTATACTGCCCTATATATACCCTGTATACTGCCCTGTATATACCCTGTATACTGCCCTATATACACCCTGTATACTGCCCTATATATACCCTGTATACTGCCCTATATACACCATGAGCTGGGGCACCGAGCTGTGGGTGAGTCACCACATATATATATATATACACATGTCTACTGCCCTATATATACACCCTGTATACTGCCCTATATATACCCTGTATACTGCCCTATATATACCCTGTATACTGCCCTATATATACCCTGTATACTGCCCTATATATACCCTGTATACTGCCCTGTATATACCCTGTATACTGCCCTATATACACCCTGTATACTGCCCTATATATATATATACCCTGTATACTGCCATATATACACCCTGTATACTGCCATATATACACCCTGTATACTGCCCTATATATACCCTGTATACTGCCCTATATATACCCTGTATACTGCCCTGTATATACCCTGTATACTGCCCTATATATATATACACCCTGTATACTGCCCTATATATACACCCTGTATACTGCCCTATATATATATACACCCTGTATACTGCCCTATATACTCCCTGTAAACTGCCCTATATATACCCTGTATACTGCCCTATATACACCCTGTATACTGCCCTATATACACCCTGTATACTGCCCTATATACACCCTGTATACTGCCCTATATATACCCTGTATACTGCCCTATATACACCATGAGCTGGGGCACCGAGCTGTGGGTGAGTCACCACATATATATATATACATGTCTACTGCCCTATATATACACCCTGTATACTGCCCTATATATACCCTGTATACTGCCCTATATATACCCTGTATACTGCCCTATATATATACCCTGTAAACTGCCCTATATATACCCTGTATACTGCCC
Source organism: Hyla sarda (assembly GCF_029499605.1). Lineage (NCBI taxonomy): Eukaryota > Metazoa > Chordata > Amphibia > Anura > Hylidae > Hyla > Hyla sarda. The sequence goes on along the minus strand of NW_026609140.1, from coordinate 28,491 downwards.
TATATACACCCTGTATACTGCCATATATACACCCTGTATACTGCCCTATATATACCCTGTATACTGCCCTATATATACCCTGTATACTGCCCTATATATACCCTGTATACTGCCCTATATATACACCCTGTATACTGCCCTATATATACCCTGTATACTGCCCTATATATACCCTGTATACTGCCCTGTATATACCCTGTATAATGCCCTGTATATACCCTGTATACTGCCCTATATACACCCTGTATACTGCCCTATATATATATATATACACCCTGTATACTGCCCTATATATATATATACTCCCTGTATACTGCCCTATATACTCCCTGTATACTGCCCTATATACACCCTGTATACTGCCCTATATACACCCTGTATACTGCCCTATATACACCCTGTATACTGCCCTATATATACCCTGTATACTGCCCTATATACACCATGAGCTGGGGCACCGAGCTGTGGGTGAGTCACCATATATATATATATACATGTCTACTGCCCTATATATACACCCTGTATACTGCCGTATATATACCCTGTATACTGCCCTGTATATACCATGAGCTGGGGCACCGAGCTGTGGGTGAGTCACCACATATATATATATACATGTCTGCTGCCCTATATATATATATATATATATATACCCTGTATACTGCCCTATATATATACACCCTGTATACTGCCCTATATATATATACACCCTGTATACTGCCCTATATATATATATATACCCTGTATACTGCCCTATATATATACCCTGTATACTGCCCTATATATATATATATACCATGTATATACCCTGTATACTGCCCTGTATATACCCTGTATACTGCCCTGTATATACCATATATATGCATATACCCTGTATACTGCCCTATATACTGTCCTGTATACTGCCCTATATATACCCTGTATACTGCCCTATATATATATATATATATATATATATATATACTCTGTATACTGCCCTATATATACCATATATATGTATATACCCTGTATACTGCCCTATATACTGTCCTGTATACTGCCCTATATATACCCTGTATACTGCCCTATATATATATATATATACCCTGTATACTTCCCTGTATACTGCCCTATATATACCCTGTATACTGCCCTGTATATACCATATATATGTATATACCCTGTATACTGCCCTATATACTGTCCTTTATACTGCCCTATATACTGTCCTGTATATACCCTGTATACTGCCCTATATATACCCTGTATACTGCCCTGTATATACTATTTATACATAGATATCTACCCCGGTATACTGCCCTGTATACATATATCTATCCCGTATACTACCCTATATACCCTGTATACTGCCCTGTATATACTATTTATACATAGATATCTACCCCGGTATACTGCCCTGTATACATATATCTATCCCGTATATACCCTATATACCCTGTATACTGCCCTGTATATACCATATATACATAGATATCTACCTCGGTATACTGCCCCATATACATATATCTACCCTGTATACTGCCCTGTATATACCATATATACAGCTCGTATATCTTTATATACAGGCCTGTATACCACTATATACTCCGCCATATTTGTGCTTTGTTTATATATACCAGATGTAACCATCGATACAGCCTTTATAATTATATCTACATGCAGGATATCACTATATACTCCTGTATACAGGCTGGTCTATATAGCCCGTATATCACAGTATATAGCCAACCCTGTATACTATATCCTGTGTACAGTGCCCTAATACAGAGGTTATTGTTAGTTCTCCCCATATACAGGGCCCAGTAAGGCCAGCTATACAGAATGTATATATAGAGCTGGAGGTCACGTGACATGAGGGGCCCCCAGCAATGTATGTGTAATACACCCAATAAATACAATATATATATATATACTGCAAACACCCCTATATATACTGTATACACCCCTACATAATAATATATACACCCATATATATACTGTATACACCCTGTATATAAGGTATACACCCCTATATATACTGTATACACCCCTACGTCATAATATATAAACCCTATATATAAATATATATACCGTATACACCCCTATATACACTGTATACACCCCTACATAATAATATATACACCCCTATATATACTGTATACACCCCTATATATACTGTATACACTCCTACATAATAATATATAAACGACTATCTGTATACACATCTACGTAATAATATATAAACCACTATATATATATATATATATATATATATATACTGTATACACCCCTACATAATAATATAAACCCCTATATATATATATATATATATATATATATATATATAAATATATATATATATATATACTGTATACACCCCTATGTAATAATATATAAACCCCTATATATACTTTATACACCCCTACATAATATAAACCCATATATATATATATATATATATATATATACATACTGTATACACCCCTACGTAATATATAAACCCCTATATATGTATACTGTATACACCCCTACGTAATAATATATACCCATATATATATACACATACTATACACCCCTATATATACTGTATACACCCCTACATAATAATATATACCCATATATATATATATACACACACACACACTATACACCCCTATATATACTGTATATACCCATACTTAATACTGTATACAACTATATATATATATATGTACTGTATACACCCCTATACAATACTGTATTCACCCCTTTATATACTATATACAACCCTACATAATAATATACGTACCCCATATATATCCACTGTATACATGCCTACATAATACTATATACAACACTATATATACACCCTACATAATACAATATATACAGCCCCTACCTACATATGTTAAGACTACAACTCCCAGCATGTCCTGACATCTGCAGACTGGGAGTAGTATCTGCACAGCTGGAGAGGCCATAGAGGAAGCGTCTTTCTGGACACTTTGTATCTAGTGCTGGGAGGGGATCTTTACTTTGTATCTAGTGCTGGGAGGGGATCTTTACTTTGTATCTAGTGCTGGGAGGGGATCTTTACTTTGTATCTAGTGCTGGGAGGGGATCTTTACTGTGTATCTAGTGCTGGGAGGGGATCTTTACTGTGTATCTAGTGCTGGGAGGGGATCTTTACTGTGTATCTAGTGCTGGGAGGGGATCTTTACTGTGTATCTAGTGCTGGGAGGGGATCTTTACTGTGTATCTAGTGCTGGGAGGGGATCTTTACTGTGTATCTAGTGCTGGGAGGGGATCTTTACTGTGTATATTGTGCTGGGAGGGGATCTTTACTGTCTATATTGTGCTGGGACGGGATCTTTACTGTGTATCTAGTGCTGGGAGGGAATATTTACTGTGTATATTGTGCTGGCAGGGGATCTTTACTGTGTATCTAGTGCTGGGAGGGGATCTTTACTTTGTATCTAGTGCTGGGAGGGGATCTTTACTGTGTATCTAGTGCTGGGAGGGGATCTTTACTGTGTATATTGTGCTGGCAGGGGATCTTTACTGTGTATATTGTGCTGGGAGGGGATCTTTACTTTGTATCTAGTGCTGGGAGGGGATCTTTACTGTGTATATTGTGCTGGGAGGGGATCTTTACTGTGTATATTGTGCTGGGAGGGGATCTTTACTTTGTATCTAGTGCTGGGAGGGGATCTTTACTGTGTATATTGTGCTGGGAGGGGATCTTTACTGTGTATATTGTGCTGGGAGGGGATCTTTACTGTGTATATTGTGCTGGGAGGGGATCTTTACTGTGTATATTGTGCTGGGAGGGGATCTTTACTGTGTATATTGTGCTGGGAGGGGATCTTTACTGTGTATATTGTGCTGGGAGGGGATCTTTACTGTGTATCTAGTGCTGGGAGGGGATCTTTACTGTGTATATTGTGCTGGGAGGGGATCTTTACTGTGTATATTGTGCTGGGAGGGGATCTTTACTGTCTATATTGTGCTGGGACGGGATCTTTACTGTGTATCTAGTGCTGGGAGGGGATCTTTACTGTGTATATTGTGCTGGCAGGGGATCTTTACTGTGTATATTGTGCTGGCAGGGGATCTTTACTGTGTATCTAGTGCTGGGAGGGGATCTTTACTGTATATCTAGTGCTGGGAGGGGATCTTTACTGTGTATATTGTGCTGGGAGGGGATCTTTACTGTGTATCTAGTGCTGGGAGGGGATCTTTACTTTGTATCTAGTGCTGGGAGGGGATCTTTACTGTGTATATTGTGCTGGGAGGGGATCTTTACTTTGTATCTAGTGCTGGGAGGGGATCTTTACTGTGTATATTGTGCTGGGAGGGGATCTTTACTGTGTATATTGTGCTGGGAGGGGATCTTTACTTTGTATCTAGTGCTGGGAGGGGATCTTTACTGTGTATATTGTGCTGGGAGGGGATCTTTACTTTGTATCTAGTGCTGGGAGGGGATCTTTACTGTGTATATTGTGCTGGGAGGGGATCTTTACTGTGTATATTGTGCTGGGAGGGGATCTTTACTTTGTATCTAGTGCTGGGAGGGGATCTTTACTGTGTATATTGTGCTGGGAGGGGATCTTTACTGTGTATATTGTGCTGGGAGGGGATCTATACTGTGTATATTGTGCTGGGAGGGGATCTTTACTTTGTATCTAGTGCTGGGAGGGGATCTTTACTGTGTATCTAGTGCTGGGAGGGGATCTTTACTTTGTATCTAGTGCTGGGAGGGGATCTTTACTTTGTATCTAGTGCTGGGAGGGGATCTTTACTTTGTATCTAGTGCTGGGAGGGGATCTTTACTGTGTATCTAGTGCTGGGAGGGGATCTTTACTGTGTATCTAGTGCTGGGAGGGGATCTTTACTGTGTATATTGTGCTGGGAGGGGATCTTTACTGTGTATCTAGTGCTGGGAGGGGATCTTTACTGTGTATATTGTGCTGGGAGGGGATCTTTACTTTGTATCTAGTGCTGGGAGGGGATCTTTACTGTGTATCTAGTGCTGGGAGGGGATCTATACTGTGTATATTGTGCTGGGAGGGGATCTTTACTGTGTATATTGTGCTGGGAGGGGATCTTTACTGTGTATCTAGTGCTGGGAGGGGATCTTTACTGTGTATCTAGTGCTGGGAGGGGATCTTTACTGTGTATCTAGTGCTGGGAGGGGATCTTTACTTTGTATCTAGTGCTGGGAGGGGATCTTTACTTTGTATCTAGTGCTGGGAGGGGATCTTTACTGTGTATCTAGTGCTGGGAGGGGATCTTTACTTTGTATCTAGTGCTGGGAGGGGATCTTTACTTTGTATCTAGTGCTGGGAGGGGATCTTTACTTTGTATCTAGTGCTGGGAGGGGATCTTTACTTTGTATCTAGTGCTGGGAGGGGATCTTTACTGTGTATATTGTGCTGGGAGGGGATCTTTACTGTGTATATTGTGCTGGGAGGGGATCTTTACTTTGTATCTAGTGCTGGGAGGGGATCTATACTGTGTATATTGTGCTGGGAGGGGATCTTTACTGTGTATATTGTGCTGGGAGGGGATCTTTACTGTGTATCTAGTGCTGGGAGGGGATCTTTACTGTGTATCTAGTGCTGGGAGGGGATCTTTACTTTGTATCTAGTGCTGGGAGGGGATCTTTACTTTGTATCTAGTGCTGGGAGGGGATCTTTACTTTGTATCTAGTGCTGGGAGGGGATCTTTACTTTGTATCTAGTGCTGGGAGGGGATCTTTACTTTGTATCTAGTGCTGGGAGGGGATCTTTACTTTGTATCTAGTGCTGGGAGGGGATCTTTACTGTATATCTATTGCTGGGAAGGGGATCTTTACTGTGTATCTAGTGCTGGGAGGGGATCTTTACTGTGTATCTAGTGCTGGGAGGGGATCTTTACTGTGTATATTGTGCTGGGAGGGGATCTTTACTGTGTATCTAGTGCTGGGAGGGGATCTTTACTGTGTATATTGTGCTGGGAGGGGATCTTTACTGTGTATCTAGTGCTGGGAGGGGATCTTTACTTTGTATCTAGTGCTGGGAGGGGATCTTTACTTTGTATCTAGTGCTGGGAGGGGATCTTTACTTTGTATCTAGTGCTGGGAGGGGATCTTTACTGTGTATCTTTTAGATAATTTGCTATTTGATACAACGTATAATATACAGCAGAGTCATGAGGGCTCAGGGGGCTGGTGCCCATTTTCATTGTCCCCTTGGAGACTAGATGGGGGCAGCGTCTCTCTTCACTGACTCATGGGGGATTCCCCTTTATTCTTTATAGTCATATTCTTAGGGCCCCAATTCATTTCATGATTTTACAGTTTGAGTTATTTCCTTTGCTTTTAATGTAACTTTTTGATGTAAAGTCTTTTACTCCAGTCACATCCAGAGCTGCATTCCCATTTCTGCTTTTACTCTCTTTGATCCAGTGGTTTCCTTCTAGTTTAGGGTCTTTTCAGAGTTGTCGTAAGATAAGACATAAGAGAACAGCAGAATATTGACTGAATGATAAGACCTGATGTAACAGCAGAATAGTGAGTGCACCTCTGGAGGATAAGACCTGGAGTGCAGCAGAATAGTGAGTGCACCTCTGGAGGATAAGACCTGGAGTGCAGCAGAATAGTGAGTGCAGCTCTGGAGGTGACTGCAGGAAATGACCTAATGTAACAGCAGAATAGTGAATGCAGCTCTGGAGGTGACTGGAAGATCAGACCTGGAATGCAGCAGAATAGTGAGTGCAGCTCTGGAGGTGACTGGAGTGTATCAGAATAGTGAGTGCAGCTCTGGAGGTGACTGGAGGATAAGACCTGGAGTGCAGCAGAATAGTGAGTGCTGCTCTGGAGGTGACTGGAGTGTAGCAGAATAGTGAGTGCAGCTCTGGAGGTGACTGGAGGATAAGACCTGGAGTGCAGCAGAATAGTGAGTGCAGCTCTGGAGGTTACTGGAGGATAAGACCTGGAGTGCAGCAGAATAGTGAGTGCAGCTCTGGAGGTGACTGGAGGATAAGACCTGGAGTGCAGCAGAATAGTGAGTGCAGCTTTGGAGGAGACGAGGATAAGACCTGGAGTGCAGCAGAATAGTGAGTGCAGCTCTGGAGGTGACTGGAGTGTATCAGAATAGTGAGTGCAGCTCTGGAGGTGACTGGAGGATAAGACCTGGAGTGCAGCAGAATAGTGAGTGCAGCTTTGGAGGAGACGAGGATAAGACCTGGAGTGCAGCAGAATAGTGAGTGCAGCTCTGGAGGTGACTGGAGTGTATCAGAATAGTGAGTGCAGCTCTGGAGGTGACTGGAGGATAAGACCTGGAGTGCAGCAGAATAGTGACTGCAGCTTTGGAGGAGACGAGGATAAGACCTGGAGTGCAGCAGAATAGTGAGTGCAGCTCTGGAGGTGACTGGAGGATAAGACCAGGAGTGCAGCAGAATAGTGTGTGCAGCTCTTGAGGTGACTGGAGGATAAGACCTTGAGTGCAGCAGAATAGTGAGTACAGGTCTGGAGGTGACTGGGGTGTAGCAGAATAGTGAGTGCAGCTCTGGAGGTGACTGGAGGATAAGACCAGGAGTGCAGCAGAATAGTGTGTGCAGCTCTTGAGGTGACTGGAGGATAAGACCTTGAGTGCAGCAGAATATTGAGTACAGCTCTGGAGGTGACTGGGGTGTAGCAGAATAGTGAGTGCAGCTCTGGAGGTGACTGGAGGATAAGACCAGGAGTGTAGCAGAATAGTGAGTGCAGCTCTGGAGGTGACTGGAGTGTAGCAGAATAGTGAGTGCAGCTCTGGAGGATAAGACCAGGAGTGAGCGTCCCTGGAGATGATCTGCAGCTGACGTGACTGCAGGCAGATATTATCCACTGAACAATGTAACTGTGCTGGGATTCCTGCGTTTGTCATGTTACAGTCGTGCTGAGGCTGCGCGGCCGGGCCTGTCCGGATGGGTTCGGTTTGTTTGATTTTACTTGTTTACAGCTGTCTCCAAATAATGGCTGCCAGCCAGAAGAGTCATAGTGTGGATAAAATAATACCCATCCCTTTAAGAGATTTAAAGGGGGGTGATCGCTGCTGAATAGTGGGACCCCCAGTCTGTGACCCCCATATTCTTTGCTACATTTTCTTGGTGCTCCCCTTTTATTACATTGTGGGTGCCCCCTGTTGGTGGAGCAGGTTGGGGTGCAGCACCTTGAGGCGTCCTGCTCTGTGCGCTGTAGACTTGCACAAGGACGTGTGGTAATTATGGCCGCACAGCGCTGCCTCCTCCTGTGCAGGCGCCTCTGCTGCTCTCCCCATGATGCTGCCAGTAACACATCACATCGCTCTACTGTCTGCTGGAGGAGTCGTCTTCTCTGCCCGGGATCAGCAGCGTCTCTGACCCCTGGGATGACAAGTCTACGTGGAAGCTGTGATGCTGGTTATTTGTGCCGTCACCCAACTTTTCCAGAAACAGATATAACCGACTAAGTAGATCCATTTGCAAGTCGCCTTTGCCCTGAGGTTCCTGATAACAGGGAGCAGTAGATTGCATTCACTTACCTGCAGTAATTCTCTATCTCAGTGTTACCCAACCAGGGTGCCTCCAGCTGTTGCAAAACTACAACTCCCAGCATGCCCGGACAGCCAAAGGCTGTCCGGGTATGCTGGGAGTTGTAGTTTTGCAACAGCTGGAGGCACCCTGGTCGGGTAACACTGCTCCTTCTGCTCTGACATGGCTGATAACAGAGAACAATACTCTGTGCCCCCTGTCCAGCACTACCTGAGCATTATTATGAAAGTAGCCTCTGAATTACCCATAATGCACCTCTTATTGGGTGACCGGCATCGGACTACAACTCCCAGCATGCCCTGGCTGCACACGACTGTCAGGACCTGATATGGGGCTGTAGTGTAATAGCAGCTGGAGAGCCACAGGTTGGGGGACACTGTTCTGATATGTATGGGAGGCTTTGGGCATGCTGGGAGTTGTGGTTGTGCAGCAGCTGTAGAGCCGTCCGTTGCTGATCACTTCCTGTATAACCGATCCCGCGGTCTCCTCAGTAACAAATCCGTATACGTCGCGTTGGGCGCTCGTTTCCAGTCACTTGATGTTTGTTTTCTCCATTTCTGCCTAAAGCTGAAGTAAGAGCTCTGCTGGATTGTGGGAGAGGGCAGTATGCAACCAGTGCTGAGCGGGGAGGTCACATGACTGACAGACTGGGGTTTAGTCCCGCCCATGCGGAGTCTTAAGTACTTTTCATAGTAGCTCTGGATGTGATTGGAGGAAAAAACGATATTTACGAATTTAATAACTGAGATGTTAAAGTGGAGCCCTGCTGTGATGGTGTCTGACGCTCCGCCCCCCATCACCACCGCTCCCCCATCTAGTGTTTCCCAACCAGGGTTCCTCCGGCTGTTGCAAAACAGCCTTTCGCTGTCTGGACATGCTGGGACTTGTAGTTTTGCAACAGCTGGAGGCACCCTGGTTGGAAAAACACTGATCTACACTGTAGCTCTCATTATAGTTATTGTAGGAATCGGAGCAGAATGGGAATTGATGCTCCCAATTGATGCTGCTGCCTATATTGGGGGGTCCTGGGGGGGCACAAGGCTCATATCCCACTGCCCCTCTGTGTGTGTGTGTGTATATGTATATATATATATCCTATAGATAATACACAGGGTCAGGATCTGTTTCCTCTGATTAAAGAATAATCCGGGGGGCCGCCGCACCGTGTACTTAATACCCCCAACCATCTGCCGCACATCATGTGGAGCGCAACCAAATATTATATCCCCCAGTATTACACCCAGCAGGCTCAGTATGAGTGCAGTATAATATGTCTGTGAGCCCTGTATATAGTATTATTACCCTCCATCCTCTATTACTCACACACTGTATATAGTATTATTACCCTCCACCCTCCATCCTCTATTACTCACACACTGTATATAGTATTATTACCCTCCATCCTCTATTACTCACACACTGTATATAATATTATTACCCTCCATCCTCTATTACTCACACACTGTATATAATATTACCCTCCATCCTCTATTACTCACACACTGTATATAGTATTATTACCCTCCATCATCTATTACTCACACTGTATATAGTATTATTACCCTCCATCCTCTATTACTCACACACTGTATATAATATTACCCTCCATCCTCTATTACTCACACACTGTATATAGTATTATTACCCTCCATCCTCTATTACTCACACTGTATATAGTATTATTACCCTCCATCCTCTATTACTCACACACTGTATATAGTATTATTACCTTCCATCCTCTATTACTCACACACTGTATATAATATTACCCTCCATCCTCTATTACTCACACACTGTATATAGTATTATTACCCTCCATCATCTATTACTCACACTGTATATAGTATTATTACCCTCCATCCTCTATTACTCACACACTGTATATAGTATTATTACCCTCCATCCTCTATTACTCACACACTGTATATAGTATTATTACCCTCCATCCTCTATTACTCACACACTGTATATAGTATTATTACCCTCCATCCTCTATTACTCACACACTGTATATAATATTATTACCCTCCATCCTCTATTACTCACACACTGTATATAGTATTATTACCCTCCATCCTCTATTACTCACACACTGTATATAGTATTATTACCCTCCATCCTCTATTACTCACACACTGTATATAGTATTATTACCCTCCATCCTCTATTACTCACACACTGTATATAGTATTATTACCCTCCATCCTCTATTACTCACACACTGTATATAATATTATTACCCTCCATCCTCTATTACTCACACACTGTATATAGTATTATTACCCTCCATCCTCTATTACTCGCACACTGTATATAGTATTATTACCCTCCATCCTCTATTACTCACACACTGTATATAATATTATTACCCTCCATCCTCTATTACTCACACACTGTATATAGTATTATTACCCTCATCCTCTATTACTCACACACTGTATATAGTATTATTACCCTCATCCTCTATTACTCACACACTGTATATAATATTACCCTCCATCCTCTATTACTCACACACTGTATATAATATTATTACCCTCCATCCTCTATTACTCACACACTGTATATAATATTATTACCCTTATCCTCTATTACTCGCACATTGTATATAATATTATTACCCTCATCCTCTATTACTCACACACTGTATATAATATTATTACCCTCATCCTCTATTACTCGCACATTGTATATAATATTATTACCCTCATCCTCTATTACTCACACACTGTATATAATATTATTACCCTCATCCTCTATTACTCACACACTGTATATAGTATTATTACCCTCCATCCTCTATTACTCACACACTGTATATAATATTATTACCCTCATCCTCTATTACTCGCACATTGTATATAATATTATTACCCTTTATCCTCCATTACTCACACACTGTATATAGTATTATTACCCTCCATCCTCTATTACTCACACACTGTATATAATATTATTACCCTCATCCTCTATTACTCACACACTGTATATAATATTATTACCCTCCATCCTCTATTACTCACACACTGTATATAATATTATTACCCTCATCCTCTATTACTCACACACTGTATATAATATTATTACCCTTTATCCTCTATTACTCACACACTGTAAATAATATTATTACCCTCCATCCTCTATTACTCACACACTGTATATAATATTATTACCCTCATCCTCTATTACTCACACACTGTATATAATATTATTACCCTCCATCCTCTATTACTTACACACTGTATATAGTATTATTACCCTTTATCCTCTATTACTCACACAATGTATATAATATTACCCTCCATCCTCTATTACTCACACACTGTATATAGTATTATTACCCTCATCCTCTATTACTCGCACATTGTATATAATATTATTACCCTTTAGCCTCCATTACTCACACACTGTATATAATATTATTACCCTCATCCTCTATTACTCACACACTGTATATAATATTATTACCCTCATCCTCTATTACTCACACACTGTATATAATATTATTACCCTTTATCCTCCATTACTCACACACTGTATATAGTATTATTACCCTCATCCTCTATTACTCACACACTGTATATAGTATTATTACCCTCCATCCTCTATTACTCACACACTGTATATAATATTATTACCCTCCATCCTCTATTACACACTGTATATAATATTATTACCCTCCATCCTCTATTACTCACACACTGTATATAGTATTATTACCCTCCATCCTCTATTTCTCACACACTGTATATAGTATTATTACCTTCATCCTCTATTACTCACACACTGTATATAATATTATTACCCTCATCCTCTATTAGTCACACACTGTATATAATATTATTACCCTCATCCTCTATTACTCACACACTGTATATAGTATTATTACCCTCCATCCTCTATTACTCACACACTGTATATAATATTATTACCCTCCATCCTCTATTACTCACACACTGTATATAGTATTATTACCCTCATACTCGATTACTCACACACTGTATATAATATTATTACCCTCCATCCTCTATTACTCACACACTGTATATAATATTATTACCCTTTATCCTCCATTACTCACACACTGTATATAATATTATTACCCTCCATCCTCTATTACTCACACACTGTATATAATATTATTACCCTTTATCCTCCATTACTCACACACTGTATATAATATTATTATCCTTTATGCTCTATTACTCACACACTGTATATAATATTATTACCCTCATCCTCTATTAGTCACACACTGTATATAATATTATTACCCTCATCCTCTATTACTCACACACTGTATATAGTATTATTACCCTCCATCCTCTATTACTCACACACTGTATATAATATTATTACCCTCCATCCTCTATTACTCACACACTGTATATAGTATTATTACCCTTTATCCTCTATTACTCACACACTGTATATAATATTATTACCCTCATCCTCTATTAGTCACACACTGTATATAGTATTATTACCCTCATCCTCTATTACTCACACACTGTATATAATATTATTACCCTCATCCTCGATTACTCACACACTGTATATAGTATTATTACCCTCATCCTCGATTACTCACACACTGTATATAGTATTATTACCCTCATCCTCTATTACTCACACAATGTATATAATATTATTACCCTCCATTCTCTTTTACTCGGTCACTGTATATTATGTGCTTTCGGGTCTTAGGGGTGCAGGTTGTGTGTGCGGGTCTTGGGGGTGCAGGTTGGGTGCGGGTCTTGGGGTGCAGGTTGGGTGCGGGTCTTGGGGTGCAGGTTGGGTGCGGGTCTTGGGGTTCCGTCTTAATGGTCAATATCATGCCGGTCTCTGAGCCCTTCGTCTCCCCGTGCGTCTTTCAGCCTTCATCATCCTCACCCGTCATTGGTTGATCTTCTAATTAACAAATATTCAAGTCAATGATGGGTTGTTAGGAGATGAACATGCACCGATTGTTTCGGAGGGATTAACCTTGTGGTTTGGAGCCTCCAGTCACTGTGACAACCGTCCGTATCCTGTACACAGCACCGCTGCTCTCACCAGGTTCTGGGCCCCATCACTACCTCATAAAGGTTCCTGGTGACCCCACAGGGGCAGCATCTGTCCTCGGGGGCTCTGCAGAACCTCCTGTCCTGGTGAGGACCTAGGGATCTGAGCTCACTGGTTCATGTATAGAATGACAGATCTGCTGTATAGAATGACACCGCAGGGGAGAGATGTAGGAGGTTTATATCCTATATATGTAGTGTATGTGTAGTATGTACACTGCTCAAAAACATAAAGGGAGCACTCAAACCACACAATGGAACTCCAAGTCACTGACACTTGTGTGAGATCCCACTGTCCACTCAGGAAGAACACTGATTGACAATCAATCTCACATGGAACAGACAACACGTGGAAATTATAGGCAATTAGCAAGACACCCCCAATAAAGGAGTGGTTCTGCAGGTTGTGACCACAGACCACTTCTCAGTTCCTATGCTTCCTGGCTGATGTTTTGGTCACTTTTGAATGCTGGCGGTGCTTTCACTCTAGTGGTAGCATGAGACGGAGTCTACAACCCACACAAGGGGCTCAGGTAGTGCAGCTCATCCAGGATGGCACATCAATGCGAGCTGTGGCAAGAAGGTTTGCTGTGTCTGTCAGCGTAGTGTCCAGAGCATGGAGGCGCTACCAGGAGACAGGTCAGTACATCAGGAGACATGGAGGAGGCCGTAGGAGGGCAACAACCCAGCAGCAGGACCACTACCTCCACCTTTGTGCAAGGAGAAGCAGGAGGAGCACTGCCAGAGCCCTGCAAAGTGACCTCCAGCAGTCCACAAATGTGCATGTGTCCACTCATACGGTCAGAAACAGACTCCATGAGGGTGGTATGAGGGCCCGACATCAACAATTGGGGGTTGTGCTTACAGCCCAACACCGTGCAGAATATTTAACATTTGTCAGAGAACACCAAGATTGGCAAATTTACCACTGGCGCCCTGTGCTCTTCACAGATGAAAGCAGGTTCACACTGAGCACATGTGACAGACGTGACAGAGTCTGGAGACGCCGTGGAGAACGTTCTGCTGCCTGCAACATCCTCCAGCATGACCGGTTTGGCGGTGGGTCAGTAATGGTGTGGGGGGGCATTTCTTTGGGGGACCGCACAGCCCTCCATGTGCTTGCCAGAGGTAGCCTGACTGCCATTAGGTACCAAGATCCTCAGACCCCTTGTGAGACCATATGCTGGTGCGGTTGGGTTCCTCCTAATACAAGACAATGCTAGACCTCATGTGGCTGGAGTGTGTCAGCAGTATCTACAAGAGGAAGGCATTGATGCTATGGACTGGCGCCCGTTTCCCTGAATCCGATTGATCACATCTGGGACGTCTCGCTCCATCCACCACAGACTGTCCAGGAGTTGGCGGATGCTTTAGTCCAGGTCTGGGAGGACATCCCTCAGGAGACCATCCTCCACCTCATCAGGAGCATGCCCAGGCGTTGTAGGGAGGTCATACGGGTACGTGGAGGCCACACACACTACTGAGCCTCATTGGGACTTGTATTAAGGACATTACATAAAGTTGGATCAGCCTGTAGTGGGGTTTTCCACTGTGATTTTGAGTGACTCCATATCCAGACCTCCATGGGTTAATGATTTCCATTGATAATTTTTGTGTAATTTTGTTGTCACATTCAACTATGTAAAGAGGAAAGGATTTCATACGATTAGTTCATTCATTCAGATCTAGGATGTGTTATCGCAGTGTTACCTTTATTTTTGTGAGCAGTGTATTATGTATTCTATGTATATGAATATGTGGAGTATGTATGTGTAAATTGTGTGTGTGTAGATTGTGTATTGTGTATGTCTAGCATGTGTATTGTGTAGATTGTAGATTGTGTATTGTGTAGATTGTGTCTGTATTCACACGTGGGTGTTCAGGATGATGCACTGAAGTGTGTCAGATCCTCCAGCAATTACTGTTCTCTATAATAATTATGCGCCGGTATTCGCAGCGCATGCGTCCGGTGCCAGCGCGATCCCTCGGCTCATTCATATTCATGTAATTCTTTGCGATGTGACATAATTACCGTACACCACAGATATCACATCCCCGACCGGAGATTCCCAAACACGAAATGTTCATGAAAAAAAAACGTCTTGTCCAATCCGGAGTGAATCCGATTGTATGTGGTGATAACAGAGAGCAGTAGCCTGCACTGAGCTACATGAGAAAAGCCTGGAGAATGAGCTAAAGTGTAAAACTACAACTCCCATCATGTCCTGAGGGACCCCCGTACACATTGGAGGAGTGGTCCCCACCCTGTGGCTCTCCAGCTGTGTGGCCCCGGCATGGACTTTGCTTCTAATTCTGTCTGCCTGACCGGCCCTTTGGGTGAGGCCGTATAGTGGGGGCAGTTGTTCCCAATAGTTCAGATTCCATAGAGCAATATTTTCCATCCTGTGGTTCTTTGGCTTTTTCAAAACTACAACTCTCATTATGAGACAGCAGCTCCCACTCACTACTTTGATGTCTCCTCCTGTACTCGCTACTCTGATGTCTCCTCCTGTACTCACTACTCTGATGTCTCCTCCTGTACTCACTACTCTGATGTCTCCTCCTCCTCCTGTACTCACTACACTGATGTCTCCTCCTCCTCCTGTACTCACTACTCTGATGTCTCCTCCTCCTCCTGTACTCACTACACTGATGTCTCCTCCTCCTCCTGTACTCACTACTCTGATGTCTCCTCCTCCTCCTGTACTCACTACACTGATGTCTCCTCCTCCTGTACTCACTACTCTGATGTCTCCTCCTGTACTCACTACTCTGATGTCTCCTCCTGTACTCACTACTCTGATGTCTCCTCCTCCTCCTGTACTCACTACACTGATGTCTCCTCCTCCTCCTGTACTCACTACTCTGATGTCTCCTCCTCCTCCTGTACTCACTACTCTGATGTCTCCTCCTCCTCCTGTACTCACTACACTGATGTCTCCTCCTCCTCCTGTACTCACTACACTGATGTCTCCTCCTCCTCCTGTACTCACTACACTGATGTCTCCTCCTCCTGTACTCACTACACTGATGTCTCCTCCTCCTGTACTCACTACACTGATGTCTCCTCCTCCTGTACTCACTACACTGATGTCTCCTCCTCCTCCTGTACTCACTACACTGATGTCTCCTCCTCCTCCTGTACTCACTACACTGATGTCTCCTCCTCCTGTACTCACTACACTGATGTCTCCTCCTCCTCCTGTACTCACTACACTGATGTCTCCTCCTCCTCCTGTACTCACTACACTGATGTCTCCTCCTCCTCCTGTACTCACTACACTGATGTCTCCTCCTCCTGTACTCACTACTCTGATGTCTCCTCCTCCTGTACTCACTACACTGATGTCTCCTCCTCCTGTACTCACTACTCTGATGTCTCCTCCTCCTGTACTCACTACACTGATGTCTCCTCCTCCTGTACTCGCTACACTGATGTCTCCTCCTCCTCCTGTACTCACTACTCTGATGTCTCCTCCTGTACTCACTACACTGATGTCTCCTCCTGTACTCACTACACTGATGTCTCCTCCTCCTGTACTCGCTACTCTGATGTCTCCTCCTGTACTCGCTACTCTGATGTCTCCTCCTGTACTCACTACACTGATGTCTCCTCCTCCTCCTGTACTCACTACACTGATGTCTCCTCCTCCTCCTGTACTCACTACACTGATGTCTCCTCCTCCTGTACTCGCTACTCTGATGTCTCCTCCTCCTGTACTCGCTACTCTGATGTCTCCTCCTCCTGTACTCACTACACTGATGTCTCCTCCTTCTGTACTCACTACACTGATGTCTCCTCCTCCTCCTGTACTCACTACACTGATGTCTCCTCCTCCTCCTGTACTCACTACACTGATGTCTCCTCCTCCTCCTGTACTCACTACACTGATGTCTCCTCCTCCTCCTGTACTCACTACTCTGATGTCTCCTCCTCCTGTACTCACTACACTGATGTCTCCTCCTCCTGTACTCACTACTCTGATGTCTCCTCCTCCTCCTGTACTCACTACACTGATGTCTCCTCCTCCTGTACTCACTACTCTGATGTCTCCTCCTCCTCCTGTACTCACTACACTGATGTCTCCTCCTCCTCCTGTACTCACTACTCTGATGTCTCCTCCTCCTGTACTCACTACACTGATGTCTCCTCCTCCTATACTCACTACACTGATGTCTCCTCCTCCTCCTGTACTCACTACACTGATGTCTCCTCCTCCTCCTGTACTCACTACTCTGATGTCTCCTCCTCCTGTACTCACTACACTGATGTCTCCTCCTCCTCCTGTACTCACTACACTGATGTCTCCTCCTCCTGTACTCACTACACTGATGTCTCCTCCTCCTCCTGTACTCACTACACTGATGTCTCCTCCTCCTCCTGTACTCACTACTCTGATGTCTCCTCCTCCTGTACTCACTACACTGATGTCTCCTCCTCCTGTACTCACTACACTGATGTCTCCTCCTCCTCCTGTACTCACTACACTGATGTCTCCTCCTCCTCCTGTACTCAATACTCTGATGTCTCCTCCTCCTCCTGTACTCACTACACTGATGTCTCCTCCTCCTCCTGTACTCACTACACTGATGTCTCCTCCTCCTCCTGTACTCACTACACTGATGTCTCCTCCTCCTGTACTCACTACTCTGATGTCTCCTCCTCCTGTACTCACTACTCTGATGTCTCCTCCTCCTCCTGTACTCACTACACTGATGTCTCCTCCTCCTGTACTCACTACTCTGATGTCTCCTCCTCCTCCTGTACTCACTACACTGATGTCTCCTCCTCCTGTACTCACTACACTGATGTCTCCTCCTCCTCCTGTACTCACTACACTGATGTCTCCTCCTCCTCCTGTACTCACTACACTGATGTCTCCTCCTCCTCCTGTACTCACTACACTGATGTCTCCTCCTCCTCCTGTACTCACTACACTGATGTCTCCTCCTCCTCCTGTACTCACTACACTGATGTCTCCTCCTCCTCCTGTACTCACTACACTGATGTCTCCTCCTCCTCCTGTACTCACTACACTGATGTCTCCTCCTCCTCCTGTACTCACTACACTGATGTCTCCTCCTCCTCCTGTACTCACTGCTCTGATGTCTCCTCCTCCTCCTGTACTCACTGCTCTGATGTCTCCTCCTCCTCCTGTACTCACTACACTGATGTCTCCTCCTCCTCCTGTACTCACTACACTGATGTCTCCTCCTCCTGTACTCACTACACTGATGTCTCCTCCTCCTCCTGTACTCACTACACTGATGTCTCCTCCTCCTGTACTCACTACACTGATGTCTCCTCCTCCTCCTGTACTCACTGCTCTGATGTCTCCTCCTCCTCCTGTACTCACTACACTGATGTCTCCTCCTCCTCCTGTACTCACTACACTGATGTCTCCTCCTCCTGTACTCACTACACTGATGTCTCCTCCTCCTGTACTCACTACTCTGATGTCTCCTCCTCCTCCTGTACTCACTACACTGATGTCTCCTCCTCCTCCTGTACTCACTACACTGATGTCTCCTCCTCCTCCTGTACTCACTACACTGATGTCTCCTCCTCCTGTACTCACTACACTGATGTCTCCTCCTCCTCCTGTACTCACTACACTGATGTCTCCTCCTCCTCCTGTACTCACTACACTGATGTCTCCTCCTCCTCCTGTACTCACTACACTGATGTCTCCTCCTCCTCCTGTACTCACTACACTGATGTCTCCTCCTCCTCCTGTACTCACTACACTGATGTCTCCTCCTCCTGTACTCACTACACTGATGTCTCCTCCTCCTCCTGTACTCACTACACTGATGTCTTCTCCTCCTCCTGTACTCACTACACTGATGTCTCCTCCTCCTCCTGTACTCACTACACTGATGTCTCCTCCTCCTCCTGTACTCACTACACTGATGTCTCCTCCTCCTCCTGTACTCACTACACTGATGTCTCCTCCTCCTCCTGTACTCACTACACTGATGTCTCCTCCTCCTCCTGTACTCACTACACTGATGTCTCCTCCTCCTCCTGTACTCACTACACTGATGTCTCCTCCTCCTCCTGTACTCACTACACTGATGTCTCCTCCTCCTCCTGTACTCACTACACTGATGTCTCCTCCTCCTCCTGTACTCACTACACTGATGTCTCCTCCTCCTGTACTCACTACACTGATGTCGTCTCCTCCTCCTGTACTCACTACACTGATGTCTCCTCCTCCTCCTCCTGTACTCACTACACTGATGTCTCCTCCTCCTCCTCCTGTACTCACTACACTGATGTCTCCTCCTCCTCCTCCTGTACTCACTACACTGATGTCTCCTCCTCCTCCTCCTGTACTCACTACACTGATGTCTCCTCCTCCTGTACTCACTACACTGATGTCTCCTCCTCCTCCTGTACTCACTACACTGATGTCTCCTCCTCCTCCTGTACTCACTACACTGATGTCTCCTCCTCCTCCTGTACTCACTACACTGATGTCTCCTCCTCCTGTACTCACTACACTGATGTCTCCTCCTCCTGTACTCACTACACTGATGTCTCCTCCTCCTCCTGTACTCACTACACTGATGTCTCCTCCTCCTCCTGTACTCACTGCTCTGATGTCTCCTCCTCCTCCTGTACTCACTGCTCTGATGTCTCCTCCTCCTCCTGTACTCACTACACTGATGTCTCCTCCTCCTCCTGTACTCACTACACTGATGTCTCCTCCTCCTGTACTCACTACACTGATGTCTCCTCCTCCTCCTGTACTCACTACACTGATGTCTCCTCCTCCTCCTGTACTCACTGCTCTGATGTCTCCTCCTCCTCCTGTACTCACTACACTGATGTCTCCTCCTCCTCCTGTACTCACTACTCTGATGTCTCCTCCTCCTCCTGTACTCACTACACTGATGTCTCCTCCTCCTCCTCCTGTACTCACTACACTGATGTCTCCTCCTCCTCCTGTACTCACTACACTGATGTCTCCTCCTCCTCCTGTACTCACTCTCCTCAGTGCTGCACCTCCCCACATCTTCTCCCTCCGGTTCTCTAGACTATAACACTCTGAACCCCCAGACTTTCTGGGGTGGGGGCCCCTCATACACTTATTATTTCCTGTTATTACATTTAGCAGGTTATTTCTTGCGGCGCCCTCACAGTTTACCCCCCCCCCCCCTCGTAAAGTAATTTTTAGCGCTCACAATTCCCGAGGTGTTGATTAGTTTCTGTCGTGTTTCACGAATCCTTGGTGTGTTTGTCGTCACCCACGTCACCGTCCTCATCCGCAGCGGCATCTTAAAGGAGCAATCCTAGTGGACGGAGATACTCCCTCTGGACATGCTGGGAGTTGTAGTTTGGAAACAGCTGGAGGCACACAGGTTGGGAAACACTGACCCAGCAGGATGGATTCCATACCTGGGGCACATAGCCGGTCACCCAGCTTTACCAGCATCTTGATTAGCCTATTCAGGACCCTTTTATGGGCTCAGAAGTCTAGTCATGTTTTCCATTCCGTAGGGAAAAGCTGGGTAAGAGCACTATGTAAGCTATATTGGTTGTCACCCAGCTTTTCCCTTGGACACGAAGTGTTGCTGTAGGTCGTGGGCAGCAAAGGGTGTGCGTTACACCGTTGTTTTATTCATAACCCTATAACATAGGCGCCGTGTTTTCCTTTATGGCCGCTCAGCACTTCTGTAAATGTCGCCCTATTTTATTTTTTTTTCCGCCCTCCCACGTCCATACCGGGCGCATTCCTCTCCAGGCGGAAACAAAGAGCCGTCTCTATCGTATCTCTGGCGTGGCCCGGGGGCTCGTGACGCGACTCCATCTGAAAATGTTATTGTACTGAAAGTGGCGGAGACTGCGCCAAACAACAACTGATGCGCCTGGAATGAGATGCGCCTGGAAAAGCTGGGTGATCATCCCATATGGCTTTTGTTACAGCCTCAACTTTCCCGGACACCAGAATGGACATTTAAAGGAATGTTCACAGTGTAAGGCTGCATTTGTAGGCAAGATTGCAATTCAGGATGTAAGGAAAGCTGGGTGGCTGCCAGTATAGTCTCCAATATTGCCTTCTATTATTAGACTGTTTATCTGATTCTGGGAAAGCGAAGTGATTATTGTGGCTGTCACCTAGCTTTTCCAGAGTCCTTAATGACATTCCCAGGACACAGTTTAGTGCCAGTCTTAGTTGAACCTTTTGGCTGTTCGGGCATGTTGGGAGTTGTAGTTTTGCAACAGCTGGAGGCACTCCTACTTAGGAAACATTGCCGTAAGACCTAGATATCCAATCAATGGTCCTCCAGCTGTTACAAAACTACAACTTCCAGCAAGCCCAGACAGGCGTCGACTGTCCGGGAATGGGATTGTAGTTTTGCAACAGCTGAAGGCACTCTGATTGGGAAACTCTCTACCTTTTTTAAAGGGGTATTCCAGGAAAAAAACTTATATGTATGACTCCAGAAAGTTAAACAGATTTGTAAATTACTTCTATTAAAAAAATCTTAATCCTTCCAATACTTATCAGCTGCTGAAGTTGAGTTCTTTTCTTTCTGACAACACTGCTCTCTGCTGACACCTCTGCTTGTCTCAGGAACTGTCCGATGAATTAGAGGTTTGCTATGGGGATTTTCTCCTACTCTGGACAGTTCCTGAGACAAGCAGAGGTGTCAGCAAAGAGCACTGATGTCAGAAAGAAAAGAACAACTCAACTTCAGCAGCTGATAACTACTGGAAGGATTAAGATTTTTTTAATAGAAGTAATTTACAAATCTGTTCAACTTTCTGGAGCCAGTTGAGATATATATATATATATATATATATATATATATATATATATATATATAAAAAAAAGTTTTTCCCTTTAATACCCCTTTAAGGCCTAGATTTCCAATCTGAGGCACTCCAGTTATTGCGAAACTACAACTCCCAGCATGCCCGGACAGCCAACGGCTGTCCGGGCCTGCTGGGAGTTGTAGTTTTGCAACAACTGGAGACACTCTGGTTGGGAAACATTGTCCTCAGGTCTAGATGTCCAATCTGCGGACCTACAGCTACAGCCATTGGCTGTCCGGGCATGCTGGGAGTTGTAGTTTGGCAACAGCTGGAGGCACCCTGGTTGGGAAACACTGGCTTGGCCTATGCGGTGTTTGCCTATATTAATTGAACATGGTCATTGGACCTTCTAAAGGAACCGCAGGGTGTTCTTTTCCATTTTATCCACCCACAGTTCAGCACATATACCCCAGTGAGGTCCAAATTGTATTATTATACATACTATACCATGATTAAGGTCCTAACCAAAACCCTTCAAGCCTGATGCACACTGTGCTGATGATGTTTTAATTAAAAGCTTTACAATAAAGAAGATATTTTGTATTTGGATTTGTACTGCTGGAGCTGCTGCTCTCGCACATTGTGTTACTGTACACACTACTATACGATGATTAAGGTCTTAATCGAAACCCGTTAGGCTTATGTAATTGTTCTTACATGAGCCTGACGGGTTTTTACATATTTTTCGATTTCTGTAAAAAAAAAAAAAAAAAATACATTTTTGAAAATCCAAACTAAAAAAATTATTTTAGTAAAACATGGCTGCTTTATGCCAGAAACAGGGCCACACTTGTCCTCAGGTTGTGTTTGGTATTACAACTCCATTCACTTCAATGGAACGAAGCTGCAATACTGCACAAAAACTGTGGGCAAGTGTGGCGCTGTTTGTGGAAAAATGCAGATTTTTTTCACTAATCCTGGATATCCCCTTTAAGGCCCAGGGGGCAGCATCCTGGTGTTGCCCCTGCCTTGTGCCTGTATCACATCTTTGCATGGTACCACTCAGTGTATCTCAGCCAACATGCAACGGCACTTAAACAGGCATTAACCATTTGCACCCATGACCCAGCGCTGCGTCCTCATTTGTATTGTTCCCCAGCACAATGGCCGAGCTCAAGCGCTCTGTATAATTGATGAGGATGAAGAGGAGCCGGCGGGATCATGAAAGTAATAACCCCCCCCCTCTTCTCCCCATATAATCATGGCGGTTGTTGTTGTTTTGCAGTGACACATAAATTGCGCGGTGGCGCGGTGCCGCTGCTGAGGAACTAGCAGTTTGTACTTATTTTCTGATTCTTTGCTTTGCAAACAAATGTGCGACACGTTCCAGCACAGACGGATCCCAGCTGAGCGTGAATCACCGCGTTTCTCCAGCCAATAGCGATGATTCATGAGCGCCAAACCTTAACTGATTCCACAACGGTGCTTTATGATGGGCGCTTCGAATCTTCTGGAAGGGTTAATGTTCATCAAGTTTTCATCCTGAGACCTCCTGATGCCTGAATAGAATGCTAGAATACAGTGGGGACTGACATGGGCAGAACAGGGGTGCACAGGGTAATGAAATCACATGATCAGAGCTCAGGCTGCGCGGTCCTCCATTACGTCTGTCCTCCGTTACGTGCAGGAGACGTAATGGAGGACAGCGCAGGAGACGTAATGGAGGACAGCGCAGGAGACGTAATGAAGGACAGCGCAGGAGACGTAACTGAGAACGGCACGGGAGATATAACGGAGGACGGTGCAGGAGACGTAACGGAGGATGGCGCAGGAGACGTAACGGAGGACTGTTCAGGAGACGTAACGGAGGACTGTTCAGGAGACTTAACTGAAGACGGTCCTCCGTTACGTCTTCTGCGCCGTCTTCCGTTGCGTCTCCTGCGCCGTCCTCCCTTACGTCTCTTGCGCCGTCCTCCCTTACGTCTCTTGCGCCGTCCTCCCTTACGTCTCTTGCGCCGTCCTCCCTTACGTCTCTTGCGCCGTCCTCCGTTACGTCTCTTGCGCTGTCCTCCGTTACGTCTCTTGCGCCGTCCTCAGTTACGTCTCTTGCGCCGTCCTCCGTTACGTCTCTTGCGCCGTCCTCTGTTACATATCCTGCGCCGTCCTCCCTTACGTCTTCTGCTCCGTCCTTCATTACGTCTCTTGCGCCGTCCTCTGTTACATATCCTGCGCCGTCCTCCCTTACGTCTCCTGCGCCGTCCTCCCTTACGTCTCCTGCGCCGTCCTCCCTTACGTCTCCTGCGCCGTCCTCCCTTACGTCTCCTGCGCCGTCCTCCCTTACGTCTCCTGCGCCGTCCTCCCTTACGTCTCCTGCGCCGTCCTCCCTTACGTCTCCTGCGCCGTCCTCCCTTACGTCTCTTGCGCCGTCCTCTGTTACGTCTCTTGTGCCGTCCTCTGTTACGTCTCTTGCGCCGTCCTCTGTTACGTCTCTTGCGCCGTCCTCTGTTACGTCTCTTGCGCCGTCCTCTGTTACGTCTCTTGCGCCGTCCTCTGTTACGTCTCTTGCGCCGTCCTCTGTTACGTCTCTTGCGCCGTCCTCTGTTACGTCTCTTGCGCCGTCCTCTGTTACGTCTCCTGCGCCGTCCTCCCTTATGTCTCTTGCGCCGTCCTCTGTTATGTCTCTTGCGCCGTCCTCTGTTATGTCTCTTGCGCCGTCCTCTGTTACATCTCTTGCGCCGTCCTCTGTTAAATCTCTTGCGCCGTCCTCTGTGACGTCTCCTGCGCCGTCCTCTGTTACGTCTCCTGCGCCGTCCTCCATTATGTCTCTTGCGCCGTCCTCTGTTACGTCTCCTGCGCCGTCCTCCATTATGTCTCTTGCGCCGTCCTCTGTTACATCTCTTGCGCCGTCCTCTGTTACGTCTCCTGCGCCGTCCTCTGTTACGTCTCCTGCGCCGTCCTCTGTTACATCTCTTGCGCCGTCCTCTGTTACGTCTCCTGTGTTAATCAACATCATTGAATAATAAGGAAATAAGAATTTCATAAAAAAAAGAAAATCTTAGCATTCCTGAAATTTTTACTCTAAGAACATAAATCACCGGAGCCTGAAGCCGAGCAGAGGAGGCGCCAACAAGGAAGGGTGCAAGTGTGGTGCTGGGGGCATATCATGTGATCGGCCCTGGTGTGGGGTACAGATTTGCCCCCCCTGTATATCATGTGATCGGCCCTGGTGTGGAGTATAGATTTGCCCCCTGGTGTATCACATGATCCCCGCTGTGCGGCTCTTGCCGTGTCGTCCCCCGTTGGCCGCGCTCCCTCTTTCCTGTCTACTCCCTCGGATCTGGATGAGCAAATCTTGTTTTTCTTAATGCTGCAGATGTGTGATCCCAGCCAGAGAGGAGGCTTATGTAATCACCATCCTCCACTACTACAACCCCCACCATCCTCCACTACTACAACCCCCACCATCCACTCCAGACTCACCATAGAGGAGGCTTATATAATCACCATCCTCCACTACTACAACCCCCACCATCCACTCCAGACTCGCCATAGAGGAGGCTTATGTAATCACCATCCTCCACTACTACAACCCCCACCATCCACTCCAGACTCACCATAGAGGAGGCTTATGTAATCACCATCCTCCACTACTACAACCCCCACCATCCACTCCAGACTCACCATAGAGGAGGCTTATGTAATCACCATCCTCCACTACTACAACCCCCACCATCCACCCCAGACTCACCATAGAGGAGGCTTATGTAATCACCATCCTCCACTACTACAACCCCCACCATCCTCCACTACTACAACCCCCACCATCCACTCCAGACTCACCATAGAGGAGGCTTATGTAATCACCATCCTCAACTACTACAACCCCCACCATCCTCCACTACTACAACCCCCACCATCCACTCCAGACTCACCATAGAGGAGGCTTATGTAATCACCATCCTCCACTACTACAACCCCCACCATCCACCCCAGACTCACCATAGAGGAGGCTTATGTAATCACCATCCTCCACTACTACAACCCCCACCATCCTCCACTACTACAACCCCCACCATCCACTCCAGACTCACCATAGAGGAGGCTTATGTAATCACCATCCTCCACTACTACAACCCCCACCATCCACTCCAGACTCACCATAGAGGAGGCTTATGTAATCACCATCCTCCACTACTACAACCCCCACCATCCTCCACTACTACTACCCCCACCATCCACTCCAGACTCACCATAGAGGAGGCTTATGTAATCACCATCCTCCACTACTACAACCCCCACCATCCACCCCAGACTCACCATAGAGGAGGCTTATGTAATCACCATCCTCCACTACTACAACCCCCACCATCCTCCACTACTACAACCCCCACCATCCACTCCAGACTCACCATAGAGGAGGCTTATGTAATCACCATCCTCCACTACTACAACCCCCACCATCCTCCACTACTACAACCCCCACCATCCACTCCAGACTCACCATAGAGGAGGCTTATGTAATCACCATCCTCCACTACTACAACCCCCACCATCCACTCCAGACTCACCATAGAGGAGGCTTATGTAATCACCATCCTCCACTACTACAACCCCCACCATCCACTCCAGACTCACCATAGAGGAGGCTTATGTAATCACCATCCTCCACTACTACAACCCCCACCATCCACTCCAGACTCACCATAGAGGAGGCTTATGTAATCACCATCCTCCACTACTACAACCCCCACCATCCTCCACTACTACAACCCCCACCATCCACTCCAGACTCACCATAGAGGAGGCTTATGTAATCACCATCCTCCACTACTACAACCCCCACCATCCTCCACTACTACAACCCCCACCATCCACTCCAGACTCACCATAGAGGAGGCTTATATAATCACCATCCTCCACTACTACAACCCCCACCATCCTCCACTACTACAACCCCCACAATCCTCCACTACTACAACCCCCACCATCCACTCCAGGCTCACCATAGAGGAGGCTTATATAATCACCATCCTCCACTACTACAATCCCCACCATCCTCCACTACTACAATCCCCACCATCCTCCACTACTACAACCCCCACCATCCTATAGTCGCCACTCATCATAATCATCACTCAGAGCCACCCTTCATAAGACGGTATTGGTGACGGTATTGGTGACGGTATTGGTGACGGTAGTGGTGGCGGTAGTGGTGACGGTATTGGTGGCGGTATTGGTGACTGTAGTGGTGTCGGTAGTGGTGACGTTATTGGTGACACCATCGCAACTCCCAGAGAACAGTAACCCAGCTTTCCCAGACTCCTGAATAAGTGATCCCTCACTGGAATCCTGGGCAAAGGTAACTCAGGTGGGAGGAGCCATAGAGTGTGTTTGGGGGAGGGGCGGGGGCAGCTGGGGGGGTCATCCAGCTTTCCCGGGGACTTTTCACTTTTCAGTGACTTCAGTCCTGATTTCTCTGGGATTTCTTGTCCTGTTCTTTTTCCCTGCGGTGTCTCTTTAAGGTCGGGGGTTTTCCTGCACTGAGCGGTCTGGGTTCTTCCTGTCCTGGGGTGGCCCCCCAGAGGTCACGGCTGACAGTGATGGACGCTTCGGCTGAGCTGATCTTGGCCGGGACTCAATGAGCCGGGATTCTTCTCAGTACATTCCTTCTAAATAAACTCAGCAAATGTCCGGTGAGTCACCGAGATGTCACCGCCGCTTCCCGTCACCCTGATCTGAGGGCAATTGGGACTTGCTGGGAGTTGTAGTTTTGCAACAGATGGAGGTGCCCAGTTTTGTTTTATCCTGCGCTTTTTCTTACATCTTATAGATTTCGTTTACCCCTTGGTTCTAACGCCGCCGCCGCTCGGGTTCCGCACATCCAGAGATAAGTGCTCGCTGACGCCTGCTATAGGATTTCTTGGCTCAGAGCTCAGTATTACTCACTAATATATAGATGATTCTATGTTCTGCATCTACAGGACTAATGATCAGATACAATACATTATCCAGATATACATTACATTACTTATCCTGTACTGATCCTGAGTTATATCCTGTATTATACCCCAGAGCTGTACTCACTATTCTGCTGGTGAGGTCACTGTGTACATACATTACATTACTTATCCTGTACTGATCCTGAGTTAT